>NW_026641815.1:0-8007 GCF_028554395.1 Pezoporus wallicus
TGTGTCAAGTTCTAACCCCTTTTAATCCATTTTTGGCAGTTTCTATCCTATTTTTGCCACGTTTCCACCCCTTGTAAGCTTTTTTTTCTTTTCTTGCTATTTTTTGCCCAATTCTTTCCTGGTTTCAGAGTTTTTCGCTCATTTCTAAACCATTTTTCCACATTTCTATCAAATTTAAACCAGTTTCCCCCCCGTTTGCTATGCATTCTTGTTACTTTCTTATACGTTTTAAGCCACTTTTGGCCATTGCTAACCCTTTTTTTATTTCCATTTTCTAAGTCGTTTTAAGCATTTTTTGGTTTCTTTTCCTAACCCAAATTTCTCAATTTCTAACCATTTTTAAGTTATTTTTCCCCTTTCCTAACCCATTTTTGTCAAGTTCTAACCCCTTTTAATCCATTTTTGGCAGTTTCTATCCTATTTTTGCCACGTTTAAACTCCTTTTAAGCTTTTTTTTTCCATGTTAATTTTTGCCCAATTCTTTCCTGGTTTCAGAGTTTTTTCCCTCATTTCTAACCCATTTTTCCCCATTTCTATCAAATTTAAACCGGTTTTCCCCCCGTTTGCTATGCATTCTTGTTACTTTCTTAAACGTTTTAAGCCACTTTTGGCCATTGCTAACCCTTTTTTTATTTCCATTTTCTAAGTCGTTTTAAGCATTTTTTGGTTTCTTTTCCTAACCCAAATTTCTCAATTTCTAACCATTTTTAAGTTATTTTTCCCCGTTCCTAACCCATTTTTGTCAAGTCCTAACCCCTTTTAATCCATTTTTGGCAGTTTCTATCCTATTTTTGCCACGTTTAAACTCCTTTTAAGCTTTTTTTTCCTTGCGAATTTTCCCAATTCTTTCCTGGTTTCAGAGTTTTTCGCTCATTTCTAAACCATTTTTCCACATTTCTATCAAATTTAAACCGGTTTTCCCCCCGTTTGCTATGCATTCTTGTTACTTTCTTAAACGTTTTAAGCCACTTTTGGCCAATACTAACCCTTTTTTTAAGCATTTTTTGGTTTCTTTTCCTAACCCAAATTTCTCAATTTCTAACCATTTTTAAGTTATTTTTCCCCTTTCCTAACCCATTTTTGTCAAGTTCTAACCCCTTTTAATCCATTTTTGGCAGTTTCTATCCTATTTTTGCCACGTTTAAACTCCTTTTAAGCTTTTTTTTTCCATGCTAATTTTTGCCCAATTCTTTCCTGGTTTCAGAGTTTTTCGCTCATTTCTAAACCATTTTTCCCCATTTCTATCAAATTTAAACCGGTTTTCCCCCCGTTTGCTATGCATTCTTGTTACTTTCTTAAACGTTTTAAGCCACTTTTGGCCATTGCTAACCCTTTTTTTATTTCCATTTTCTAAGTCGTTTTAAGCATTTTTTGGTTTCTTTTCCTAACCCAAATTTCTCAATTTCTAACCATTTTTAAGTTATTTTTCCCCTTTCCTAACCCATTTTTGTCAAGTTCTAACCCCTTTTAATCCATTTTTGGCAGTTTCTCTATCCTATTTTTGCCACGTTTAAACTCCTTTTAAGCTTTTTTTTTCCATGCTAATTTTTGCCCAATTCTTTCCTGGTTTCAGAGTTTTTCCCTCATTTCTAACCCATTTTTCCCCATTTCTATCAAATTTAAACCGGTTTCCCCCCGTTTGCTATGCATTCTTGTTACTTTCTTAAACGTTTTAAGCCACTTTTGGCCATTGCTAACCCTTTTTTTATTTCCATTTTCTAAGTCGTTTTAAGCATTTTTTGGTTTCTTTTCCTAACCCAAATTCCTCAATTTCTAACCATTTTTAAGTTATTTTTCCCCTTTCCTAACCCATTTGTGTCAAGTTCTAACCCCTTTTAATCCATTTTTGGCAGTTTCTATCCTATTTTTGCCACGTTTCCACCCCTTGTAAGCTTTTTTTTTCTTTTCTTGCTATTTTTTGCCCAATTCTTTCCTGGTTTCAGAGTTTTTCGCTCATTTCTAAACCATGGCTTAAAACGTATAAGAAAGTAACAAGAATGCATAGCAAACGGGGGAAAAACTGGTTTAAATTTGATAGAAATGGGAAAAATGGTTTAGAAATGAGCGAAAAACTCTGAAACCAGGAAAGAATTGGGCAAAAATTAGCATGGAAAAAAAAAGCTTAAAAGGAGTTTAAACGTGGCAAAAATAGGATAGAAACTGCCAAAAATGGATTAAAAGGGGTTAGGACTTGACAAAAATGGGTTAGGAAAGGGGAAAAATAACTTAAAAATGGTTAGAAATTGAGAAATTTGGGTTAGGAAAAGAAACCAAAAAATGCTTAAAACGACTTAGAAAATGGAAATAAAAAAAGGGTTAGCAATGGCCAAAAGTGGCTTAAAACGTTTAAGAAAGTAACAAGAATGCATAGCAAACGGGGGGAAAACCGGTTTAAATTTGATAGAAATGGGGAAAAATGGGTTAGAAATGAGGGAAAAACTCTGAAACCAGGAAAGAATTGGGCAAAAATTAGCATGGAAAAAAAAAAAGCTTAAAAGGAGTTTAAACGTGGCAAAAATAGGATAGAAACTGCCAAAAATGGATTAAAAGGGGTTAGAACTTGACAAAAATGGGTTAGGAAAGGGGAAAAATAACTTAAAAATGGTTAGAAATTGAGAAATTTGGGTTAGGAAAAGAAACCAAAAAATGCTTAAAACGACTTAGAAAATGGAAATAAAAAAAGGGTTAGCAATGGCCAAAAGTGGCTTAAAATGTATAAGAAAGTAACAAGAATGCATAGCAAACGGGGGGGAAACTGGTTTAAATTTGATAGAAATGTGGAAAAATGGTTTAGAAATGAGCGAAAAACTCTGAAACCAGGAAAGAATTGGGCAAAAAATAGCAAGAAAAGAAAAAAAAGCTTACAAGGGGTGGAAACGTGGCAAAAATAGGATAGAAACTGCCAAAAATGGATTAAAAGGGGTTAGAACTTGACAAAATGGGTTAGGAAAGGGGAAAAATAACTTAAAAATGGTTAGAAATTGAGGAATTTGGGTTAGGAAAAGAAACCAAAAAATGCTTAAAACGACTTAGAAAATGGAAATAAAAAAAGGGTTAGCAATGGCCAAAAGTGGCTTAAAACGTTTAAGAAAGTAACAAGAATGCATAGCAAACGGGGGGAAAACCGGTTTAAATTTGATAGAAATGGGGAAAAATGGGTTAGAAATGAGGGAAAAACTCTGAAACCAGGAAAGAATTGGGAAAATTCGCAAGGAAAAAAAAAGCTTAAAAGGAGTTTAAACGTGGCAAAAATAGGATAGAAACTGCCAAAAATGGATTAAAAGGGGTTAGAACTTGACAAAAATGGGTTAGGAAAGGGGAAAAATAACTTAAAAATGGTTAGAAATTGAGAAATTTGGGTTAGGAAAAGAAACCAAAAAATGCTTAAAACGACTTAGAAAATGGAAATAAAAAAAGGGTTAGCAATGGCCAAAAGTGGCTTAAAACGTTTAAGAAAGTAACAAGAATGCATAGCAAACGGGGGGAAAACTGGTTTAAATTTGATAGAAATGGGGAAAAATGGGTTAGAAATGTGCGGAAAACTCTGAAACCAGGAAAGAATTGGGCAAAAATTACCAAGGAAAAAAAAAAGCTTAAAAGGAGTTTAAACGTGGCAAAAATAGGATAGAAACTGCCAAAAATGGATTAAAAGGGGTTAGAACTTGACAAAAATGGGTTAGGAAAGGGGAAAAATAACTTAAAAATGGTTAGAAATTGAGAAATTTGGGTTAGGAAAAGAAACCAAAAAATGCTTAAAACGACTTAGAAAATGGAAATAAAAAAAGGGTTAGCAATGGCCAAAAGTGGCTTAAAACGTTTAAGAAAGTAACAAGAATGCATAGCAAACGGGGGGGAAACTGGTTTAAATTTGATAGAAATGGGGAAAAATGGTTTAGAAATGAGCGAAAAACTCTGAAACCAGGAAAGAATTGGGCAAAAATTAGCATGGAAAAAAAAAGCTTAAAAGGAGTTTAAACGTGGCAAAAATAGGATAGAAACTGCCAAAAATGGATTAAAAGGGGTTAGAACTTGACAAAAATGGGTTAGGAAAGGGGAAAAATAACTTAAAAATGGTTAGAAATTGAGAAATTTGGGTTAGGAAAAGAAACCAAAAAATGCTTAAAACAACTTAGAAAATGGAAATAAAAAAAGGGTTAGCAATGGCCAAAAGTGGCTTAAAACGTTTAAGAAAGTAACAAGAATGCATAGCAAACGGGGGGAAAACTGGTTTAAATTTGATAGAAATGGGGAAAAATGGGTTAGAAATGAGGGAAAAACTCTGAAACCAGGAAAGAATTGGGCTAGCAAGAAAAAAAAAAAAGCTAAAAAGGGCTGAAACGTGGCAAAAATAGGATAGAAACTGCCAAAAATGGATTTAAAGGGGTTAGAACTTGACAAAAATGGGTTAGGAAAGGGGAAAAATAACTTAAAAATGGTTAGAAATTGAGAAATTTGGTTTAGGAAAAGAAACCAAAAAATGCTTAAAACGACTTAGAAAATGGAAATAAAAAAAGGGTTAGCAATGGCCAAAAGTGGCTTAAAACGTTTAAGAAAGTAACAAGAATGCATAGCAAACGGGGGGAAAACTGGTTTAAATTTGATAGAAATGGGGAAAAATGGGTTAGAAATGAGGGAAAAACTCTGAAACCAGGAAAGAATTGGGCAAAAATTAGCATGGAAAAAAAAAGCTTAAAAGGAGTTTAAACGTGGCAAAAATAGGATAGAAACTGCCAAAAATGGATTAAAAGGGGTTAGAACTTGACAAAAATGGGTTAGGAAAGGGGAAAAATAACTTAAAAATGGTTAGAAATTGAGAAATTTGGGTTAGGAAAAGAAACCAAAAAATGCTTAAAACGACTTAGAAAATGGAAATAAAAAAAGGGTTAGCAATGGCCAAAAGTGGCTTAAAACGTATAAGAAAGTAACAAGAATGCATAGCAAACGGGGGGAAAAACTGGTTTAAATTTGATAGAAATGTGGAAAAATGGTTTAGAAATGAGCGAAAAACTCTGAAACCAGGAAAGAATTGGGCAAAAAATAGCAAGAAAAGAAAAAAAAAGCTTACAAGGGGTGGAAACGTGGCAAAAATAGGATAGAAACTGCCAAAAATGGATTAAAAGGGGTTAGAACTTGACAAAAATGGGTTAGGAAAGGGGAAAAATAACTTAAAAATGGTTAGAAATTGAGAAATTTGGGTTAGGAAAAGAAACCAAAAAATGCTTAAAACGACTTAGAAAATGGAAATAAAAAAAGGGTTAGCAATGGCCAAAAGTGGCTTAAAACGTTTAAGAAAGTAACAAGAATGCATAGCAAACGGGGAAAAAACGGTTTCAATTTGATAGAAATGGGGAAAAATGGGTTAGAAATGAGCGAAAAACTCTGAAACCAGGAAAGAATTGGGCAAAAATTAGCAAGGAAAAAAAAAGCTTAAAAGGAGTTTAAACGTGGCAAAAATAGGATAGAAACTGCCAAAAGGATTAACTTGACAAAAAGGGGTTAGAACTTGACAAAAATGGGTTAGGAAAGGGGAAAAATAACTTAAAAATGGTTAGAAATTGAGAAATTTGGGTTAGGAAAAGAAACCAAAAAATGCTTAAAACGACTTAGAAAATGGAAATAAAAAAAGGGTTAGCAATGGCCAAAAGTGGCTTAAAACGTTTAAGAAAGTAACAAGAATGCATAGCAAACGGGGGGAAAACCGGTTTAAATTTGATAGAAATGGGGAAAAATGGGTTAGAAATGAGGGAAAAACTCTGAAACCAGGAAAGAATTGGGCAAAAATTAGCATGGAAAAAAAAAGCTTAAAAGGAGTTTAAACGTGGCAAAAATAGGATAGAAACTGCCAAAAATGGATTAAAAGGGGTTAGAACTTGACAAAAATGGGTTAGGAAAGGGGAAAAATAACTTAAAAATGGTTAGAAATTGAGAAATTTGGGTTAGGAAAAAAAACCAAAATGCTTAAAACGACTTAGAAAATGGAAATAAAAAAAGGGTTAGCAATGGCCAAAAGTGGCTTAAAACGTATAAGAAAGTAACAAGAATGCATAGCAAACGGGGGGGAAACTGGTTTAAATTTGATAGAAATGTGGAAAAATGGTTTAGAAATGAGCGAAAAACTCTGAAACCAGGAAAGAATTGGGCAAAAAATAGCAAGAAAAGAAAAAAAAGCTTACAAGGGGTGGAAACGTGGCAAAAATAGGATAGAAACTGCCAAAAATGGATTAAAAGGGGTTAGAACTTGACAAAAATGGGTTAGGAAAGGGGAAAAATAACTTAAAAATGGTTAGAAATTGAGGAATTTGGGTTAGGAAAAGAAACCAAAAAATGCTTAAAACGACTTAGAAAATGGAAATAAAAAAAGGGTTAGCAATGGCCAAAAGTGGCTTAAAACGTTTAAGAAAGTAACAAGAATGCATAGCAAACGGGGGGAAAACCGGTTTAAATTTGATAGAAATGGGGAAAAATGGGTTAGAAATGAGGGAAAAACTCTGAAACCAGGAAAGAATTGGGCAAAAATTAGCATGGAAAAAAAAAGCTTAAAAGGAGTTTAAACGTGGCAAAAATAGGATAGAAACTGCCAAAAATGGATTAAAAGGGGTTAGAACTTGACAAAAATGGGTTAGGAAAGGGGAAAAATAACTTAAAAATGGTTAGAAATTGAGAAATTTGGGTTAGGAAAAGAAACCAAAAAATGCTTAAAACGACTTAGAAAATGGAAATAAAAAAAGGGTTAGCAATGGCCAAAAGTGGCTTAAAACGTATAAGAAAGTAACAAGAATGCATAGCAAACGGGGGAAAAACTGGTTTAAATTTGATAGAAATGGGGAAAAATGAGTTAGAAATGAGCGAAAAACTCTGAAACCAGGAAAGAATTGGGAAAATTCGCAAGGAAAAAAAAAGCTTAAAAGGAGTTTAAACGTGGCAAAAATAGGATAGAAACTGCCAAAAATGGATTAAAAGGGGTTAGGACTTGACAAAAATGGGTTAGGAACGGGGAAAAATAACTTAAAAATGGTTAGAAATTGAGAAATTTGGGTTAGGAAAAGAAACCAAAAAATGCTTAAAACGACTTAGAAAATGGAAATAAAAAAAGGGTTAGCAATGGCCAAAAGTGGCTTAAAACGTTTAAGAAAGTAACAAGAATGCATAGCAAACGGGGGGAAAACCGGTTTAAATTTGATAGAAATGGGGAAAAATGGGTTAGAAATGAGGGAAAAACTCTGAAACCAGGAAAGAATTGGGCAAAAATTAGCATGGAAAAAAAAAGCTTAAAAGGAGTTTAAACGTGGCAAAAATAGGATAGAAACTGCCAAAAATGGATTAAAAGGGGTTAGAACTTGACAAAAATGGGTTAGGAAAGGGGAAAAATAACTTAAAAATGGTTAGAAATTGAGAAATTTGGGTTAGGAAAAGAAACCAAAAAATGCTTAAAACGACTTAGAAAATGGAAATAAAAAAAGGGTTAGCAATGGCCAAAAGTGGCTTAAAACGTATAAGAAAGTAACAAGAATGCATAGCAAACGGGGGGGAAACTGGTTTAAATTTGATAGAAATGTGGAAAAATGGTTTAGAAATGAGCGAAAAACTCTGAAACCAGGAAAGAATTGGGCAAAAATTAGCAAGAAAAGAAAAAAAAAAGCTTAAAAGGAGTTTAAACGTGGCAAAAATAGGATAGAAACTGCCAAAAATGGATTAAAAGGGGTTAGAACTTGACAAAAATGGGTTAGGAAAGGGGAAAAATAACTTAAAAATGGTTAGAAATTGAGAAATTTGGGTTAGGAAAAGAAACCAAAAAATGCTTAAAACGACTTAGAAAATGGAAATAAAAAAAGGGTTAGCAATGGCCAAAAGTGGCTTAAAACGTTTAAGAAAGTAACAAGAATGCATAGCAAACGGGGGGAAAACCGGTTTAAAAAATGGGTTAGAAATGAGGGAAAAACTCTGAAACCAGGAAAGAATTGGGCAAAAATTAGCATGGAAAAAAAAGCTTAAAAGGAGTTTAAACGT
>NW_026641816.1:0-800 GCF_028554395.1 Pezoporus wallicus
GGGAGGATGAAGGGGGGGGGGGTTGGGATGGGGGGTTCCGGGATAATGGGGGGGGGGGGAATGGGGGGGGTCGGGATGAAGGGGGGGGGCCCTGGATAACGGGAGGGGGGGTTGGGATCAAGGGGGGGGTTGGGATGGGGGGGGGAGGATGAAGGGGGGGGTCCGGGATAACGGGAGGAGATTTTGGGGGGGGGGGGGCAGGGGGGGTTCCTGCTCCTCCCCCCCTCCCCCCACATACCGGGAATGCCGAAGGGTCCCATGGGAGCATTGGGGGGGGGGGGGGGGGGGGGGGGGTCGTGACCCCCCCCGTTTCTGTTCCCACGGTCCCAGGGCCCCCGTGCAGTGGTGATGGGGGGTAATGGGGGGCAATGAGGGTCAATGGGGTCAATGGGGTTCAATGGGGGTCAATGAGGGTCAATGGGGTCAGTGGGGTTCAATGGGGTTCAATGGGGTTCAATGGAAATCAATGAGGGCCAGTGGGGTCAATGGGGTTCAATGGGGTCAATGGGGTTCAATGGGGTTCAATGAGGGGCAATGGGGTCAATGGGGTTCAATGGGGTTCAATGGGGTTCAATGGGGTCAATGGGGTTCAATGGGGTTCAGTGAGGGGCAATGGGGTCAATGGGGTGCTGTGGGGATCAATGGGGTTCAATGGGGTCAATGGGGTTCAATGGGGTTCAATGAGGGGCAATGGGGTCACGAGGGGCAATGGGGTTCAATGGGGTTCAATGAGGGGCAATGGGGTCAATGGGGTTCAATGAGGGGCAATGGGGTCAATGGGGTTCTGTGGGGATCAATGG
>NW_026641817.1:0-828 GCF_028554395.1 Pezoporus wallicus
ATGCTTTCCTCCGGGCTCTTCGGCTCTGGGAGCAGAGGCCAGACGTTCGTGCACTAATCGTTCTGCCCATGGGCAGCTCGAGAACAAGCTGCGAGGTTGCATTCAAATGACTTTTAGGTATGAAACCGAGGAGCGACAGCAATGATGGTGACACCGTTGCAAAGCTGACTGTGTGCTGAAGATGCAGAGCACATGCTTTCCCTCCTGGCTCTTCGACTGTGGGAGCAGACGGCAATTGTTCGTGCTCTACTCACTGTGCTCCCGGGCAGCCGAGAGCAAGCTCCGAAGAGGGTGCATTCAAATGGACCTTTATTTATGACACCGAGGAGCGACAGCAATGATGCTGACACCGTTGCAAAGCTGACTGTGTGCTGAAGATGCCCAGCACATGCTTTCCCTCCTGGCTCTTCGACTGTGGGAGCAGACGGCAACCGTTCGTGCTCTACTCACTGTGCTGCTGGGCAGCTGAGAGCAAGCTCCGAAGAGGGTGCATTCAAATGGACCTTTAGGTATGAAAGCGAGGAGCGACAGCAATGATGGTGACACCGTTGCAAAGCTGACTGTGTGCTGAAGATGCCCAGCACATGCTTTCCCTCCTAGCTCTTCGGCTCTGGGAGCAGAGGCCAGACGTTCGTGCTCTACTGACTGTGCTGCTGGGCAGCTGAGAAGCAGCTTTGGAGAGGTTGCATTCAAATGTACTTTTAGGTATGAAACCGAGGAGTGACAGCAATAATGGTGACACCGTTGCAAAGCTGACTGTGTGCTGAAGATGCCCCGCACATGCTTTCCCTCCTGGCTCTTCGACTGTGGGAGCAGACGGCAACCCTA
>NW_026641818.1:0-8019 GCF_028554395.1 Pezoporus wallicus
TCTATGTGCCACTATGGGTCCCTATGGGTCTCTATGGGTCTCTATGTGCCACTATGGGTCCCTATGTGTCCCTATGTGTCTCTATGTGTCTCTATGTGTCCCTATGTGTCTCTATGTGTCTCTATGTGTCCCTATGTGTCTCTATGTGTCCCTATGTGTCTCTATGTGTCTCTATGTGTCTCTATGGGGTCTCTATGGGGTCTCTATGTGTCCCTATGTGTCCCTATGTGTCTCTATGTGTCCCTATGTGTCTCTATGTGTCCCTATGTGTCTCTATGTGTCCCTATGTGTCTCTATGTGTCCCTATGTGTCCCTATGTGTCCCTATGTGTCTCTATGTGTCCCTATGTGTCTCTATGGGTCCCAATGTGTCTCTATGGGTCCCAATGGCTCCCTATGGGTCTCACCTTCTCCACCAGCCCCCTCAGGGCATCGCGGGCGTCCCCGAAGTCCTGGGCTCCGATGCTCTGGGAGGCGTCGAGGAGCAGGAAAATGTGGAGGGCGGAGGCGGAGCCCAAGCGGATGCGGCGCTTCTCTGTGGGGCCTGAGACCCATAGGGACCCATTGGGACCCATAGGGAGCCATAGGGACCCATTGGGACCCATAGGGAGCCATTGGGACCCATAGGGAGCCATTGGGACCCATAGGGACCCATAGGGAGCCATAGGGAGCCATTGGGAGCCATTGGGACCCATAGGGAGCCATTGGGACCCATAGGGAGCCATAGGGAGCCATAGGGAGCCATTGGGAGCCATAGGGAGCCATTGGGACCCATAGGGAGCCATTGGGACCCATAGGGACCCATAGGGAGCCATTGGGACCCATAGGGAGCCATTGGGACCCATAAGGAGCCATTGGGACCCATAGGGAGCCATTGGGACCCATTGGGAGCCATAGGGAGCCATTGGGACCCATAAGGAGCCATTGGGACCCATAGGGAGCCATTGGGACCCATAGGGACCCATAGGGAGCCATTGGGACCCATTGGGACCCATAGGGAGCCATTGAGACCCATAGGGAGCCATTGGGACCCATAGGGACCCATAGGGAGCCATTGGGACCCATAGGGAGCCATAGGGACCCATAGGGAGCCATAGGGACCCATAGGGAGCCATAGGGACCCATAGGGAGCCATTGGGACCCATAGGGACCCATAGGGAGCCATTGGGACCCATAGGGAGCCATTGGGACCCATAGGGACCCATAGGGAGCCATTGGGACCCATAGGGAGCCATTGGGACCCATAGGGACCTATTGGGAGCCATTGGGACCCATAGGGAGCCATAGGGACCCATAGGGAGCCATAGGGAGCCATTGGGAGCCATAGGGAGCCATTGGGACCCATAGGGACCCATAGAGACCCATTGGGACTCATTGGGACCCATAGGGATCAATAGGGAACCATAGAGACCCATAGGGAGCCATTGGGACCCATAGGGACCCATTGGGAACCATAGAGACCCATTAGGACCCATAGAGACCCATAGAGACCCATAGGGATCATAGAAGACCATAGAGACCATTGAGACCATAGGGACCCATAGGGGCCAATAGAGACCCATAGTTACCCGTAGAGACCCATAGAGGACCACAGGGACCCATAGAGACCATTGAGCCCCATAGGGACCCATAGAGCCCCATAGAGACCATAGAGCCCATTGAGACCATAGGGACCCATAGGGACCAATAGGGACCCATAGAGACCCATAGAGGACCATAGAGACCCATAGAGACCCATAGAGACCCATGGAAACCCATAGAGACCCATAGAGACCATAGAAACCATTGAGACCCATAGAGACCCCATAGGGACCCATGGAGACCATAGAGCCCCATGGGGACCATAGAGCCCCATAGGGACCCATGGAGACCATAGAGCCCCATAGGGACCATAGAGCCCCATAGGGACCCATGGAGACCATAGAGCCCCATAGGGACCATAGAGAGTCATAGAGACCCATGCAGATCATGGAGACCCATAGAGCCCCATAGGGACCCATAGAGCCCCATAGCGCCCCATAGCGCCCCATAGCGCAACCATTACCTCGGGTCTCGTTGGCCTCCGCAGCCTCCACGGTCTGGGTGAGCGAGGCCAGGAACCCCGAAGCGGCTTCCTCGGGGGTGTCGAAAACCTTGGGGTCTGGGGGGGGGCGCCCACATCCCATAATAACCCCATCACATCCCATAATAACCCCATCACACCCCATAATAACCCCATAATAACCCCATCACATCCCATAATAACCCCATAATAACCCCATCACATCCCATAATAACCCCATCACACCCCATAATAACCCCATAATAACCCCATCACATCCCATAATAACCCCATAATAACCCCATCACATCCCATAATAACCCCATCACATCCCATAATAACCCCATAATAACCCCATCACATCCCATAATAACCCCATCACATCCCATAATAACCCCATCACATCCCATAATAACCCCATAATAACCCCACACCCCATAATAACCCCATAATAACCCCATAACCCCACATCCCATAATAACCCCACATCCCATAATAACCCCACATCCCATAATAACCCCACATCCCATAATAACCCCACATCCCATAATAACCCCACACCCCATGATAACCCCATCACATCCCATAATAACCCCACACCCCATAATAACCCCATCACATCCCATAATAACCCCACACCCCATAACAACCCCATAACAACCCCATCACATCCCATAACCCCAACCCCATAACAAACCCCATAATAACCCCATAACAACCCCATAACAACCCCATAACAACCCCATAATAACCCCATAACAACCCCATAATAACCCCATAACAACCCCATAACAACCCCATAACAACCCCATAACAACCCCATAACAACCCCATAATAACCCCATAACAACCCCATAACAACCCCATAACAACCCCATAACAACCCCATAACCCCAACCCCATAACAACCCCATAACAACCCCATAATAACCCCACACCCCATAACAACCCCATAACAACCCCACATCCCATAACAACCCCACACCCCATAATAACCCCATAACCCCACATCCCATAATAACCCCATAACAACCCCATAGCAACCCCATAACAACCCCACACCCCATAACAACCCCACACCCCATAATAACCCCATAACAACCCCATAACAACCCCATAATAACCCCATAACAACCCCATAACAACCCCATAACAACCCCATAACAACCCCATAACAACCCCACACCCCATATCCCACTCCCTGGATCCCATACCCCAATTGACCCCCATCGACCCCATTGATCCTCATTGATCCCCATTGATCCCATTGACCCCCACTGACTCCAATTGACCCCCATCGACCCCATTGATCCCCATTGACCCCCGTTGAACCCCATTGCCCCCCATCGACTCCCATCGACCCCATTGATCCCCATTGATCCGCATTGATCCCCATAGACCCCCATTGACCCCCATTGAACCCCATTGCCCCCCATCGACTCCCATCGACCCCATTGATCCCCATTGATCCGCATTGATCCCCATAGACCCCCATTGACCCCCATTGAACCCCATTGCCCCCCATTGACTCCCATCGACCCCCATCGACCCCATTGACCCCCATTGACTCCCATTGATCCCCATTGATCCCCATTGACTCCCATTGATCCCCATTGCCCCCCATTGACTCCCATCGACCCCCATCGACCCCATTGACTCCCATTGATCCCCATTGATCGCCATTGATCCCCATTGACTCCCATTGATCCCCATTGACTCCCATTGACCCCCATTGACTCCCATTGCCCCCTTTACCCCTGCAATGGGGCTGAGCCCCACTCCAGCTCCCATCCTCTCGGCAGCGACGCTCGCTGGACCCCATCGACCCCATTGATCCCCATTGACTCCCATCAACCCCCATCGACCCCATTGATCCCCATTGACTCCCATTGACCCCCATTGACTCCCATTGACTCCCTTCGACCCCCATCGACCCCATTGACCCCCATTGACTCCCATTGACCCCCATTGACTCCCATTGACCCCCATCGACCCCCATCGACCCCCATCGACCCCATTGATCCCCATTGACTCCCATCAACCCCCATCGACCCCATTGACCCCCATTGACTCCCATTGACCCCCATTGATCCCCCCTTCATCTCCATTGAGCCCCATTGAGCTCCATTGACCCCCATTGACTCCCATCAACCCCCATCGACCCCATTGATCGCCATTGATCCCCATTGACCCCATTGACTCCCATTGACCCCCATTGACCCCCATCGACCCCATTGACCCCCATTGACTCCCATCAACCCCCATCGACCCCATTGATCACCATTGATCCCCATTGACTCCCATTGACCCCCATTGATCCCCATTGCCGCCCATTGACTCCCATTGCCCCCTTTACCCCTGCAATGGGGCTGAGCCCCACTCCAGCTCCCATCCTCTCGGCAGCGACGCTCGCTGGACCCCATCGACCCCATTGATCCCCATTGACTCCCATTGATCCCCATTGACTCCCATTGACTCCCATTGACCCCCATTGACTCCCATTGCCCCCTTTACCCCTGCAATGGGGCTGAGCCCCACTCCAGCTCCCATCCTCTCGGCAGCGACGCTCGCTGGACCCCATCGACCCCATTGATCCCCATTGACTCCCATTGATCCCCATTGACTCCCATTGACTCCCATTGACCCCCATTGACTCCCATTGCCCCCTTTACCCCTGCAATGGGGCTGAGCCCCACTCCAGCTCCCATCCTCTCGGCAGCGACGCTCGCTGGACCCCACAAGTTGAAGTCCCGCTCGGCACCGGAACCGCGCCACCGCCTCCACCGAGCGCCCCGAACCCCAACGGGTGCCACCGGCCGGTACCGGCAACGCCGGGCACGCGCCCCCTGCGATGGGGGGTACGGGGGATATGGGGTGGGATGGGGGGTGGGGATGGGGGGGATATGGGGGGATGTGGGGGGGTATGGGGGGGTTATGGGGGGGTATGGGGGGATATGGGGGGGATATGGGGGGATGGGGGGGATGGGGGGATGGGGGGGTAGGGGGGTATGGGGTGGGATGGGGGGTGGGGATGGGGGGGATATGGGGTGGGGATGGGGGGGTATGGGGGGTATGGGGTGGGATGGGGGTGGGGATGGGGGGGATATGGGGTGGGGATGGGGGGATATGGGGTGGGGTGGATGGGGTGTGTATGGGGTGTATGGGGGGGGTACAGGGGATATGGGGGGATTATGGGGTGGGATGGGGTGGGTATGGGGGGTATGGGGTTATTATGGGATGCATGGGGTTATTATGGAATATGGGGTTATTATGGTATAGGGGGTATGGGGTTATTATGGGATGTGGGGTGTGGGATATGGGGTGTGGGGTTATTATGGGATATGGGATATGGGGTTATTATGGGATATGGGGTGTGGGGTATGGGGTAAGGGGCATGGGGTTATTATGGGGTTATTATGGGATGTGGGGTGTGGGGTATGGGGTAGGGGGCATGGGGTTATTATGGGATATGGGGTGTGGGGTTATTATGGGGTTATTATGGGATGTGGGGTTATTATGGGTTATTATGGGGTTATTATGGGATGTGGGGTTATTATGGGATGTGGGGTTGTTATGGGATGTGGGGTTATTATGGGTTGTGGGGTTATTATGGGCTATGGGGTTATTATGGGTTATGGGGTTATTATGGGGTGTGGGGTTATTATGGGCTATGGGGTGTGGACTATGGGATTATTATGGGGTGTGGGGTTATTATGGGATGGGGGTTATTATGGGATGCAGGGTTATTATGGGCTATGGGGTTATTATGGGATGTGGGGTTATTATGGGATGGGGGTTATTATGGGATGGGTGTTATCATGGGCTATGGGGTGTGGGCTATGGGATTATTATGGGGTGTGGGGTTATTATGGGCTATGGGGTTATTATGGGGTGTGGGGTTATTATGGGATGGGGGTTATCATGGGCTATGGGGTTATTATGGGATGCAGGGTTATTATGGGCTATGGGGTTATTATGGGATGTGGAGTTATTATGGGATGCAGAGTTATTATGGGCTATGGGGTTATTATGGGATGGGGGTTATTATGGGATGGGGGTTATCATGGGCTATGGGGTGTGGGCTATGGGGTTATTATGGGATGCGGGGTCAGGGGTCGTTCTCCCTCACCTCCATCATCGCAGGCTGGGGGGCTCCCGCCCCACTTCCCCCCCTCCCCACAGCTGAGGCTCCGCGGCCCCCGCAGCTCGAAGCCCGCGGCGCAGCCGAAGGTGACGTTGGAACCGGGGGGGTGAGCGCCCCCCCGCGGCCAAACCCAACCGTGCTCCAGCTCCAGGGGGGCCGGGCACCCCACGGCTTGGGGGGCGGGCAAGGGGATCCCATTGAGAGCCATGGGGAGACATTGGGAGACATTGAGAGCCATTGACACCCATTGAGACCCATTGACACCCATTGACTCCCATTGAGACCCATTGACGCGCATTGACACCCATCGAGACCCATTGATGCCCATTGATCCCCATTGACACCCATTGACACCCACTGATGCGCATTGACACCCATTGACTCCCATTGAGACCCATTGATATCCATCGAGACCCATTGATGCCCATTGATCGCCATTGACACCCATTGAGACCCATTGAGACCCATTGATGCCCATTGATCCCCATTGACACCCATTGAGACCCATTGAGACCCATTGATCCCCATTGACACCCATTGAGACCCATTGAGACCCATTGAGACCCATTGACGCGCATTGACACCCATCGAGACCCATTGAGACCCACTGAACCCCATTGACGCGCATTGACACCCATTGACACCCATCGAGACCCATTGATGCCCATTGATCGCCATTGAGACCCATTGACACCCATCGAGACCCATTGATACCCATTGATCCCCATCGACGCCCATTGACTCCCATTGAGACCCATTGATATCCATTGAGACCCATTGTTACCCATTGATAGCCATTGATAGCCATTAATGCCCGTTGAGACCCATTGATACCCATTGATGCCCATTGACACCCATTGAGACCCATTGATGCCCATTGATCCCCACTGACACCCATTGACTCCCATTGAGACCCACTGATGCCCGTTGACGCCCATTGATCCCCATTGACACCCACTGACTCCCATTGAGACCCATTGATGCCCATTGAGACCCATTGAGACCCATTGACAACCATTGACCCCCATCGACCCCTCATTTTTTCCCATTGATCCCCATTCATCCCCCATTGATCCGCATTGACCCCATTGACCCCCACTGATTCTCATTGACCCCCATTATTCCCATTGACCCCATTGATCCCTTTGCTTCTCATTGATCCCCACTGATGTCATTGACCCCCATTGTCCCCATTGACCCCATTGACCCCATTGGTCCCCACTGATCCCCATTGATCCTGTTTGAACCCCATTGACATTCATTCGTCCCCATTGACCCCCATTGACCCCCATAGCTCCCCATTGATCCCATTGAGCCCCAGTTATCCCCATTTACCCCCATTGCCCCATTACCCCAATTGCCCCATTACCTCCCATTACCCCATTGCCCCCCATTGCCTTCATTGCCCCCCATTGACCCCATTATCCCCATAACCCCCATTACCCCTTTGCCCCATTACCCCATTGCCCCCTTTGCCCCCATTGCCCCATTAACCCCCATTGCCCCCCATTACTCCATTGCCCCCTTACTCCCATTGCCCCCCATTGCCCCCATTGACCCCCATTGACCCCATAACCCCCATTCCCCCATTGCCCCCATTACCCCATTGCCCCATTGCCCCCCATTACCCCCATTGCCGCCATAGCCCTCATTACCTCCATTCCCCCATTCTCCCTCATTACCCCATTGCCCCCCATTACCCCCATTACCCCATTGCCCCCTTATCCCCATTGCCCCCCATTACCCCATTGCCCCCCATTACCCCATTGCCCCCTTACCCCCATTGCCCCCCATTACCCCATTGCCCCCATTCTCCCCATTACCCCTCATTACCC
>NW_026641819.1:0-80411 GCF_028554395.1 Pezoporus wallicus
TTCTGAGTCCAGCTCTTCCTCCTCCGCCTTGCTGGGAAATGCTGCGTGGTCTCCTGCATCCTCCTGGGGCTCGGCGGGCGGCTTCCGGGGAATGCTCTCGGCCGTCGCGGGGCTGGGCTCGGCCGCAGGACTCGGCTCCTCCGGGGGGCTCGGCTCCTCCACCGCCTTCTCCCGCTGCTCGGCAGCCGCTTCCTTCTGCTCCTCGACCGCCCCGACCTCCTCCACCGGCAGCCGTCCCCTCGCGGCCTCCGGCCCCGCTCCCGCCGCCGCTTGGTCCCCGGGGCCGCTCTCCCGGGCCGCTTCAGCAGCCGCCGGCTCCCGGGGCCGCTCCCCCTCAGCTCCCCGCAGCCTCACGAAGATGGAGAGTAGGGCGAGGGCCAAGACGGTGAAGAGCAGCCTAACGGCCAGGTACAAGTCCACGGCCACGTCCGTCCCGCCCTGCTGCTGGAGCCCGCCCGTATTACAAGCCATTGCCATAAAGCACAGTGAGACAAGAACCTTAGCCCAGGCCCCACACTTGATAAAACTAACACAGCAAATACCGGCTCTAAGTAAGTTACAACATTCTGAAGCTGTGAGATCAAGAGAAACAACTCTGAGAGCCAATAAATCAGCATTGTGACGAATGACTATTAATCCAGTCAGATCTGTTGTTATCTCAACCCTTCATGCCCCACGTTGGGTGCCAAAAAAAAGTGTCGTGGTTTAAACCCAGTCAGGTAACTCGTTCACTCACACCCCCCCCCCCTTCTTTCCCTCCCCCTACTCCCGGAGGGATGGAGAGGAGAATCGAAAAGAATGCAACTCCCACAGGTTGAGATAAGAACAGTTTAGTAACTAAGGTATAACACAAATCACTACTGCTACCACCCATGATAACAACGATAAAGGAAATAACAAGGGAAGAGAATACAACACCTCAGCACCAGCTGACCGATAACTCGCCCCCCAAGCCCGACCAAGCTCCGACCGATACCTCCTCCAACCCTGCAGTCTCCCAGCCCTTCCGGCTAACTCCCAGTTACATCCTGGGCATGACGTGCTGTGGTATGGAATACCTCTTTGGTCAGTTTGGGTCAGGTGTCCTGTCTCTGCTTCCTCCTGGCTTCCCCTCCCCCCTGGCAGAGCATGAGGCTCACAAAGTCCTTGGCCAAACCAAAACATCGCTATCAGCTCTGTTCCTGAGCCGAAAGTCAAAACACTGCACTGCACCAGCTACCAAGGAGGAGAAACATGACTGCTACTGCTGAACCCAGGACACAACAGAATAGCAAAGGCATATAGAGCCTTCGGAAAACTCCATAAAAGAGTCTGGTGTAATAATCACCTGAAGAAAAGTACAAAGATTAGTGTCTATAGAGCCATTGTACTGTGTACTTTTTTATATGGGTCTGAATCATGGGTTATCTACCGCCATTACCTGCGACTCCTCGAATGCTTTCATCAGCGCTGCCTCCATACAATTCTAAACATCCATTGGACTGACTATGTGTCAAATGCTACTATCCTGGAACAGGCAGGGGTCAGCAGTATCAAGGCCTTATTGCTGAAATTGCAGCTGCGCTGGGCAGGGCACATCTCTAGGATGAAGGATCACCACCTCCCTAAGATCTTGTTTTATGGTGAACTCGCTGCTGGTTGCCGCAAGAAAAGTGCCCCAAAGAAGAGATATAAGGACTCCCTGAAACAATATCTTAGCCTTGGCCATATTGACTACCATCAGTGGTCTACCTTGGCCTCCAATTGGGAGACTTGGAGACACACCATACATAACGCTTTTGTCTCCTTTGAGAACACACACAGAATTAGTCTCGAGGAGAAAAGATAACATAAAAAGAATCACGCCCCTCGAATACCACCCAAGGAGACCTTTCACTGTGCTTTTTGCACTGGATTTGCCTATCCCACGTTGGCCTTTTTAGTCATCAGCATGCTTGTAGTAAGCGTGGGTAAAGCCCTTCCTGAATCTTCTTTCGTGAAGTCAAGACATGAAGTAATGTTTACTCCGATCAAGGACTTTCTAAGTCTCATGCTCTGCCAGTGAAGAGGGACAAAAGAAGCTGGGAGGAAGCAGAGACTGGACACCTGACCCAAACTAGCCAAAGGGGTATTCCATAGCACAGCGCATCAGTATATAAACTGGGGGAAGTTACCTGGAAAGCCCAGACCCCTGCTCGGGTCGGGCTGGGTGTCAGTCGGCAGGTGGTAAGCAAATGTATTCTCTCCCCTTGTTATTCCCCTTATCATTATTATTATTGGTGGCAGTATTAGTGGTTTTGTATTATACCTTAGTTGTTGGACTGTTCTTATCTCAACCCTTGGGAGTTACATTCTTTCAGTTCTCTTCCCCATCCCTCCAGGAGAGGGGAGGAAGAAGCAGGGGAGTGAGAGAGCAGTTGCATGAGTTACTGGCTGGGCTTAAACCATGACATAGGCACACTGAAATTATTAAACCAATGGATAACTGTTTCAGGAGTAAGATGAGAGGGATTTTCAGTGAGAGGGATTTTCATTTCCCATTTTTGAAGACACTACACTGAATTAAAGAGCTAAACAAATCAAGCGCAATTTTTATACATTCCTGATGCAAGGAGTAATTTGCTATAGAGAGATTTAATTATGCAACTAGGGTTAGAAATGAAACGTTACTGGGATCAAATTTTGGTTTCAATGTCTCTGTTAATGGAACATTATGAGGAAAAGATAGACCCAGTTGTATGTGTAAAAGAGGGAATTCGAAACTCGCCTAGAAAAGACCTAGGAATTAAATGCTGTTTGGACTACCTTATATAGGTGAGGTATTGTCCTTAGGGAAAGATAGTAAAACTTACTTAAACACAATTGCTCTTTGCACAGCTGTCATGGTTTAAACCCAGTCAGGTAACTCGTTCACTCACTCCCCCCCTTCTTTCCCTCCCCCTACTCCCAGAGGGACGGAGAGGAGAATAGAAAAGAATGCAACTCCCATGGTTTGAGATTAAGAACAGTTTAGTAACTAAGGTATAACACAGATCACTACTGCTACCACCAATGATAATAATGATAAAGGAAATAACAAGGGAAGAGAATACACCTCAGCACCAGCTGACCGATAACTCGCCCCCCAAGCCCGACCAAGCTCCGACCCATACCTCCTCCAACCCTGCAGTCTCCCAGCCCTTCTGGCTAACTCGCAGTTACATCCTGGGCATGATGTGCTGTGGTATGTAATACATCTTTGGTCAGTTTGGGTCAGGTGTCCTGTCTCTGCTTCCTCCCAGCTTCCCCTCCTCCCTGGCAGAGCATGAGGCTCACAAAGTCCTTGGCCAAACCAAAACATCGCTATCAGCTCTGTTCCCAGGCCAAAAGTCAAAACACTTCACTGCACCAGCTACCAAGGAGAAAAATGACTGCTACTGCTGAACCCAGGACAACAGCATAGTACAGTTATGCACTAAATACTTGAGGAATGCAGAGGAGGATTTGGATTTGATGGTAGCCACCCTTCCCAGAGAAGCAATATTGTGAATAATGGGGCCTGTTCTGGGTTCAGACGTAGCAGTAATTTTTCCTCCTTCTTAGTAGCTGGTGCAGTGCTGTGGTTTTGACTTTCTGCCTGGGAACAATCCTAATAATACGGATGTTTTAGTTGTTGCTAAGCAAAGTTTACTCCAATCAAGGACTTTCTCAGTCTCATGTTCTGCCAGGGAGGAGGGGAACCTGGGAGAAAGCAGAAACAGAAAAAGGAGAAAAAAAGAAGAAAAAGTTGTTGGCTGCAGCTATCACCCAGGAAACCACAAAAAGGAGTAGTGGCACAAGAGGAAAGGGTCATAAGGAAGGATTACATGGAAAGGTTTGTGAACAGACTCCATGAGTTGCACTGGAAAAGAGAATGCCCTCAGAATCAAAATAAACACCATAGATTTAGTGGAATGTCAGGACAGTCAGAGAAACTGATTACTTCAGATGAAGATTGAGGAGGACCAGGGGAAGATTCGAAACCCTCCCCAACAGAACCCCTGGTTACAGTTAGGTTGGGGAATGATAAGATATAATTACTTGTAGAAACAGGAGCTACCTATTCTGTTATAAATACTTGTAATGGGCAACTAAGCCAACAAACAGCTTCAGTCAGTGGGGACACAGGATAGACAGGAACCCAGCCTTTCTTTCAACCTTTAAATTTTAAAATTGGCAAATGGATGTTGTCCCATCAATTTCTTTGCATGCCTGAGTGCCCTGTGCTGTTATTTGGTAGAGATATACTGCATAAATTAGGTTTCAAGAAAGAAAATTCAGATACATGTTCCTGGTGAAAAGGCTGAGGAGGCCCAAGTTTTGATGTTACAGAAACCAGCCACTGAGACATATATACCAGAGGAAGTAAAGAATGCAGTCACCCCACTAGAATGGGCTGCTGGAGCACCAGGACAATCATTAAATGCAGAACCAGTGACTATTCATCTGATAGCAATGGTCAGACCTGTAAGACAGAAACAATATCCTATAAAACTGGAAGCGAGAAAAGGACTAGAGCCTCTAATAGAAAATTTTATTTAATACTTTGGGACAAAATTGGACTGCATTTGTACTTCACATGGTAACAATTATCCTGGAACTGAAAAGCAGTCATTGGCTTTCCCCAAGCAGGCTATTAAAATATCAGGCTGTGCTTTTAGAACAAGAGGGCGTAGAATTGAAAGTAACTAGCCTTTTGTACCCAGCAGTGGTTTTGACAATGGATCCAGAAGCAGGAGAGGTGACTCACAACTGTTTACTGGTTGCCAGCTCTTACGCGCATGCTAATGTTGTGTTTGCTTCATAGCCTTGCTTAGTCTTATCTTGCTTGCTCCAGCTGCTTCGCTAGTCTTGCTTCCTCTTACCTTGTTTGCTCAAGCTGCTTCGGGCCTCTCATGGCCTTGCTGTATCTTTTGAGGTTCATGTACCAAATGTCCATTCTCCTGTAAGAACACTGTCTCCACATCTCCCCTTTTGTTTTACTAAAAGACAACTTTTATAGATTTATGATCTACTTTTGCCAAAGTTTCTATATTCTCCATTAACTATTGTAGCAAACAAGGCACACAGATTAGAATACTGAATATAGCCTCTTCCCCAAGTTATTAAGCTAAAAGGACCTTCCCAGTTATGATTTTCCAAAGACTTTACTATTACCATAAAGGGTTCTTTCCCTGGTATCATATTTGAGTCTACATGTGTTAGTGCAGAAAAATGCCTAATCACTGGGGGAACAGTCCTGCCCATGTGTAAATCAGAACTGGATAATGTTAGAAAATTTAATATGAACAATGCTTTATTGATTTGTATATTTGGGGTCTCCCCTATCATTCCCCCTTTTTGTTTTACTAAAAGTTTTTAGGATTTTGTGTGTTGGCTCTATTACTGCTTGACCTGTGCAATTAACATAACCACCCACTAGTCCAGGCAGCATTTTTTCAGCAAAATTAGTCTGATTTGAAGTCACTTGAACATTTATAACATGTGGCATACCAGTGAATCCTAAACACTATAAAACAGGTTGGAATAATGGGGGATTTAACAAATGTGCCCAGTACACTTGTCCATTACCCATGGTCAAACATAATAGAACAGATATTATAAAGATTTCTGTCATTGTCTTTTCTTTATGTTGTTGAGTTATGGGGCTTTATATGTTTTGCTGGCAGACAGTATGGTCCTGTCGATAGATGCACACAGCCATATCCTTGACCCCATGTCAGCAATGGCACTGGTCCTTTTCATTCGTTATCATGTAGGTCTTTACATAGAACCACTGGTTTGGGCAAGGAATCATTCGTCATGTGGAGAAAATCCTTGCATTTCCATTTTTTTGTTTTGTACATCTTTTAGATGACTCTACTTGAGCAGGGGATTTGGACTAGATCATATTTCCGACATATGCCAACTACAGGCTGCTGGGCCTGCCCCTTTTTTCCGCTGTATGGCTGTCTGACGTCAGGGGAGGCCATCCCTCACATCAAGGTCTGGCATGGCATGTGTCTCAAATGCTCCATGCCTGCTGGATTGCAGCTAACAGCAGAGCTAAAGTTTTTCTTGGTGGCAAACACAGAGGCCAACCCAGTCTTGCCCTTGACAGTGGTAGCAGGCCTTTTGTCAGCCTCAGTCCTTGCACCTTGTTGTCAGTGCACAGTTTCACCTGCTTCATCCAGTAACAAGTCGCTACTACAGCAAGGCACACACAAATTTACATTAGCAGAGTAACTATTACAGGGTGCAGCAGCATGTTGAAGATGCTGATGGCAGCAAGGGACTAGCCAAAGAAATTTCTTACCAGTGGAGTTCTCCCACCCGCTTAATTTGTTCCATTACCTGCTTTATAGCACTACTATCGTATTAGAATCTTTCTAGCTTTTGCCTTACCATTTTCTAGCAGCTACTGCAAATTTGCATGCTCTAACATCTCTTTTACAAGTGACAAATCTATACAATACAAGGTGTAGTTAGCAACTAGCTAGTAAATACAGGTGGTTTTATACACAACATCACAACCTCTAATAATAGCTACAGTACACGCACACATATTCAGGATGTTACATTTCAGTTGCCCCCAAGTGATGTTTTGCAATCATTCCTTTTTCTCTTCCTCTATCTCATTCTGCTTGGGGTATTCATTGTCAGCTCCTGTAGCTGAGGCATTGGGCTTTTCCACTCATCTGTCCAGCTCATGGCAAGGCTTGACAAACTTTGCAGGCAGCCGCCATGGACTTTATGTAGGAGGACACAAATATACCCCCTCCCCCAGGTTATCAGTTCTTGAGAAAAAGACAGGTTAAAGTGTTTCCTTAAAGCAGAAGCATTCTGATGCAAAAGGAATGTAAAGCAGCTGCATAAGTAAACTGCAAACTGTTAACAGTCGAGTTTTGTGTGTCATTACCCATTTTTTTTTTCTTCTTTCTCTGCCACTCTGATGCTGCTTACGTGACGGCTGATAAAGCTTGTGGTTGCACTACTCATCTTGCTTTTTCATTTAGCAGTTCTTGTTTCAACCGATCTGTTCCTCCAAGTTTTGGATTCACCGCCAGGTTACTTTAAACACACTGAGCAAGGCTCCTACCATGTGCCCAGCACGTTGCAGGCTCTCTTTAGGCTTTGTTTGTGGTGTCTCTACAAACTGCCCAATACTCCAATAGATTGAGAGGTTGTTATTTTTGTTTTGGTTTGTTTTTTTTTTTTCTTTCTTCACTCCACAGATCCAGTGTCCATCCTGGCCATTCCACTGGTGGAGCACTGGGAGCCGAATCGGAGGGCAGCTTCTTTTGAACATGGGGATTGAACTCTTATCAAGTAACCTTTGTTTTTTTCTTTCCAAAGTTGCTCACCCTGCTTTGCGTGGCTACAAGTGCCGGCCTGCTCGGCAGCAGCTACAGCTGCCTGTCTGCTTCAGCAGCATCCATAAATACCTGTGGGCAACCGCACTTTTGCATTAACCGTTTCTTTCCCAAAATGTTAAACTGCTGCCCATTAAAAACTTTTACATGAACCCGACAACAAAAAATACACAGAACACCATCTGCCCACATCACACACACACGTATGGGATCCCACAAGCACACTCCGCACAACTGATGATCATGCACAGGCTCCTTCTTGGGTCAATAGGGCCTGGGTCAAAAGGATCATCTTCATCTTTGTCCTCGGTCTTCGCAGATGTGGCGGTAACCAGCGGAGGTTCAGGGGGTTGGGGGGGGGCACTGGGCTCCACGATCTCATTTTTTGACTTTAACGTCTCTAAAAGAGTTCTCCAAATGACTAACAATTTTTTTCACAGTGTCATTGCCTTTTGTAGCTGCATCCCACAGTTTAACTCCTGCCCCTTTCCACAAAGAGACCTCAAATACGGTGGACTCGTCAATCTCTGGATAACGTGTCTTCGACCATTTCAACATTAAATTTAAGTCTGTCTCTTTAAAGGTTGCTCCCTTCACCTTAAGAAGGACTGAAAACATCAACAAAAAGGAGGCTTCTTCCTGAGTAATATTGCCCCCTGCAGTCCCGTTCCTGGCTGCTCAACTTTTCCAGGTGATCGTTATGTCCGGACCCCTTCGGTGCTCCCCTACTGGCCTCCTCACCTCTCCCAGGTGATAGATTCGTGTCCCAACGACTTCGGTGCTCCCCCACTGGACTCCTCTGAGTTCAGCGAGCTACGCCACTGGCCGCCGACTCTGACGGATTAGCCCGAGTTCCTCATATTCAGGCGCCATTTGTGGCGTAACAAGCACAGACTCCAGGTCTGGTGAAATCTCACCGGGTGACTCCGTTGCAACATTTTCCTTTGTCTTATCATGACTTCGGTCCAGCAGACTCAGCTCTCTAGCCGGTCTCCTCTTTCAGGCCCCCTCTTCTTCGTTGTAAAGCATCACGTCGGGGTTACCATCTGAAGGAACAAAGAAATGGACTATGCATGATCCTATGTGAATCCAGCATAAGATGCTTTATTGTGTAACAAGCGCATATTTATATCATTCTACTTCCTTTACACGCGATCACGCAGTGTTTGATTGGTCGCCTCGCTTTGTACATGAGGATAGCATGCGCCTAAGCTAATACAATGATTGGTTGCTAGCTCTTACGCATATGCTAATGTTGTGGTTGCTTCATAGCCTTGCTTAGCCTTATCGCGCTTGCTCCAGCTGCTTCGCAAGCCTTGCTTCCTCTTATCTTGTTTGCTCAAGCTGCTTTGGGCCTCTCATGGCCTTGCTGTATCTTTCGAGGTCATTCAGAGTTCATGTACCAAATGTCCATTCTCCTGTAAGAACACTGTCTCCACAGGAAGGCTGCAGCGCAAACCTCGGAGTGGAGAGAGTGCCTGCACTGGTCTCTTGAGGCGAGGGTGCACAGTGGGCAGGGCTGCACTAGGTGCTCTGCCGCAGAAAATATATGGACTCAGTCAGAGATCAGTATGATCAGACAAAAGCCGTTTATTACAAAGCCTTAACCGCTTAAATACTATTTCTTACATGCACTTACACTGATTTGGCATATTATGATTGGATACATGTCCTTAAGACCCTTTGCAACTAGCATATAATTGGTTAAGCACAGGTGTGGGAACTTGACCTCGAAAGCTTGCCAACAGTCCACAGTTCTCATTACCTCAGTGAATTGCAGCTTCTTCTTATCTTGCTTGCTTAAGCTTCCTTGGGCCTCTCATGGCCTTGCTGTATCTTTTGGGATTATTCAGAGTTTATGTACCAATTATCCATTCTCCTGTGAGAACACTGTCTCCACATCTCCCCCTTTTTGTTTTATATATGTTTTGGATGACTCTACTTGAGCAGGGCATTTGGGCTAGATCATATCTCCAACATATGCCAACTACAGGCTGCTGGGCCTGCCCCTTTTTTCTGCTGTACGGCTCTCTGGTAACAGGGGAGGGCATCCTTCACATCAAGGTCTGGCATGGCATGTGTCCCCACTGCTCCACGCCTGCTGGGTTGCAGCCAACAGAGGAGCTAAAGGTTCTTCTTGGTGGCAAACACAGAGGCCAACCCAGTCTTGCCCTTGACAGTGGTAGCAGGCCTTTTGTCAGCCTCAGTCCTTGCACCTTGTTGTCAATGCACAGTTTCACCTGCTTCATCCAGTAACAAGTCGCAACTACAGCAAGGCACACACAAATTTACATTAGCAGAGTAACTATTACAGGGTGCAGCAGCATGTTGAAGATGCTGGTGGCAGCGAGGGACTAGCCAAAGAAATTTCTTACCAGTGGAATTCTCCCACCCTCTTCATTTGTTCCATTACCTGCTTTATAACACTACCATTGTATTAAAATCTTTCTAGCTTTTGCCTTAGCATTTTCTAGCAGCTACTGCAAATTTCCATACTCTAACATCTCTTTTACAAGTGACAAATCTATACAATGCCAGGTGTAGTTTCTTATTAGCAACTAGCTAGTAAATACAGGTGGTTTTATACACAAAATCACAGCCTCTAATAATAGCTACTTTACAAGCACACATATTCAGGATGTTACTTTTCATTTGCTCTCAAGTGATATTTTGCAGTTATTCGTTTTTTCTCTTCCTCTATCTCATTCTGCTTGGGGTATTCACAGTCAGCTCCTGTAGATGAGGCATCAGGTTTTTCCATTTGTCTTGTCGAGCTCATGGCAAGGCTTGATAAACTTTGCAGGCATTCGCCATGGACCTGTAGGCAGGAGGACACAAATATACCCTCTCCCAGGTTATCATTTCTTGAGAAGCAGACAGGTTAAACTGCATACTTGCAACATCATTGCTCTTTCCCCTCCCCTTTTGTTTTTGTTTTTTTTTTTACCCCTGGAAAAGCTGGCCTGCTGGGCAGCAGCTACAGCGGCCTGCCTGCTTCAGCAGGCTTATCTTGCTTGCTTAAGCTTCCTTGGGCCTCTCACAGCCTTGCTGTGTCTTTCAGGATGATTCAGAGTTTATATACCAATTATCCATTCTCCTGTGAGAACATTGTCTCCACAGTGCTCCCTGGTGGAGGTCCTCCTGCAGCAGGTGGCTGAGCTGAGAGACCCTGTCAATAGGCTAAAATATGTCAGGGAAGCTGAGAGGAAGCAGGACTTCTTGCTTCAGGCCCAAACTGTGCAGGGGCCTCAAGCATCCATTGTAGCTCATGGAGGAAAGAAGGAGGCCGTTAACCCAGGAAGCTGGGAAATAGTGACAAAACAAACAAAAACAAACAAAAATAGGAGGAAGAGGACAATTAAAAGCAAGGGGCTTCTTCCTAAATCTGATGTCCCCACTCAGAACCACTTTGCAGTTCTGCAGGGGGCTGATGAGGAAACAGACTCCCAACATGAACAACCCGCTGATGCACAGGTAAAAACGATCACTACTGGTGCTGCCAGGAAAAGGTGGCTGGTCATAGCAGTAGGGGACTCTACTTTGAAAGGCACAGAGGCACCCATCTGTCAGCCTGACCCAGTCTCAAGGGAGGTGTGTTGCCTACCAGGGGCTTGGATCAGGGATGTTGCAGAGAGGCTGCCTGCTCTAGTAATTCCCATTGACTATTACCCAATTCTAGTTGTCCATGTGGGTGCTAGTGATATAGACAGCATTAGCCTGGAGAACATTAAGAAGGACTACAGACCCCTGGGAGAGGTGGTTAGGGGCTCTGGAGCACAAATAGACTTTTAATCAATTCTCCAGGATAAAGGGCAGGACCTTAAAAAGGCTAGGAGCATTGGCCAGGTTAATAAATGTTTAGAAGGGTGGTGCCATAGTCAGGGATTTGGGTATTTAGAATATGGGGCTCAATTTAGGAGGCCAGGTGTCATGGTTTAAAACCAGTCAGGCAGCTCATTCACTCACTCTCCCCCTTCTTGCCCTCCCCCTACTCCCAGAGGGACGGAGAGGAGAATCGAAAAGAATGCAACTCCCATGGGCTGAGATAAGAACAGTTTAGTAACTAAGGTATAACACAAATCACTACTTCTACCACCAATGATAATAATGATAAAGGAAATAACAAGGGAAGAGAATACAACACCTCACCACCAGCTGACCGATAACTTGCCCCCCCCAGCCCGACCAAGCACCGACCAATACCTTGTCCAACCCCGCAGTGCACTAGCCCTTCCGGGTAACTCCCATTTACATCCCGACCATGACGTGCTGTGTATGGAATACTTCTTTGGTCAGTTTGGGTCAGGTGTCCTGTCTCTGCTTCCTCCCAGCTTCCCCTCCTCCCTGGCAGAGCATGAGGCTGAGAAAGTCCTTGGTCAGCCTAAACATTTAAGCAGTAACTAAAAACATCAGTGTTATCTGTTCTGTTCCCAGGCTGAAAGTCGAAATACTGCACTGCACCTGCTACTAAGAAGGAGAAAAATGACTGCTACTGCTGAACCCAGGACACCAGGTCTAGTGGAGGATGACGGACCTGGTCTGACAACGAAAGGGAACAGCAGTTTTGGTAGGAAGCTTGCCAGGCTGGTCAAGAAAGCTTTAAACTAGATGTGTTGGGGGAGGGGGTTTCATTCCATCCAGGCACTCCAGGACAGTTGCCAGCACCTATAATAAATGCTTGGAGCAATGTAGAGATATTCCAGCTCTTCCAGCCAATGAGCTGGCTGCATTTGGAGCTCAGCTCAGATGCCTCTATACAAGCGCCCGTAGCATGGAGAACAAACAAGAGGAATTAGAGATGTGTGCACATCTATGGGGGTATGATATAATAGGTATCACAGAAACATGGTGGGATGGCTCCTATGACTGGAGTGTTGGAATGGAAGGTTACAGGCTCTTTAGAA
The DNA here is from genome assembly GCF_028554395.1 of Pezoporus wallicus. Taxonomy (NCBI): domain Eukaryota; kingdom Metazoa; phylum Chordata; class Aves; order Psittaciformes; family Psittacidae; genus Pezoporus; species Pezoporus wallicus. The sequence goes on from NW_026641819.1 coordinate 12,254, forward strand.
AAGACAGGCCCAGCAGATGGGGAGGGGGAGTTGCTATTTATGTTAGGGATAGGATGGAGAGTATAGAACTCTGTCTGGGGACAGGTAATCAGTCAATAGAGAGTTTGTGGGTCAGGGTTAAAGGGAGAACAGAGAAGGGAGACATTACTGTGGGGATCTGTTACAGACAGCCTGATAAAGAGTACTCTGGGGTGAAGTACTCTATAGGCAGATAGGAAAGCCTCATGCTCGCAGGCCCTTGTTCTCATGGGGGACTTCAACCACCTTGATATCTGTTGCAGGGACGGTTCAGCCCAGCCGAAGTAATCAAGGAGGTTCTTTGATTGTGTGGAAAACAACTTCCTTCTACAAGTAATAGAGGAGCCAAAAAGGAGAGGTGCCATGCTTGAACTCGTGCTCACCAAAAGAGAAGGGCTGGCTGGAAACGTGACACTTCAGGGCAGCCTTGGTTGTAGTGATCATGAGATGGTTGAATTTGAGATCCTCAGGACAGTGAGAAGAGCGTGCAGCAAGCTCACTGCCCTGGACTTCAAAAGAGCAGACTTTGGCCTCTTCAGGAATCTGCTTTGGAAGGTTCCATGGGATATAGCCCTAGAGGGCAGGGGGGCCCAAGACTCTTGGTTGATATTCTAGGATCGCCTCCTACAAACTCAGGAGTGTCGCATCCCAACTAGAAGGAAGTGCAGCAGGAGGGCCAGGACACGTCCTTGGATGGATAAGGAGATCCTGAGGAAACTTGGAGGGAAAAAAAGCGTCTTATAAAAGGTGGAAGCAAGGACAGGCAGACTGGGAAGAATACAGGGATGTTGTCTAGCAAGCTAGGGACCGGGTTAGGAAAGCTAAGGCTTCTAAGGCTTCTAAGTTAGAATAAAACTTGGCTAGGGATATTAAGGATAAGAGGAAGGGATTCTACAGGTACATAGCAAATAAAAAACAGACAAGGGAGAAGGTAGGCCCCCTCAGGAAGCTCTCGGGAGAACTAGCTACACAGGATTTGGAGAAGGCTGAGGTTCTGAATGACTTCTTTGCCTCAGTCTTTACTGGCGAATGCTCTGACCACACCACCCAATTCCTGGAAGGCAGACGCAGGGACTGTGAGAAAGAAGACTCTAGGCTCACTGTAGGAGAGGATCTGGTTTGAGACCATCTTAAGAACCTGAACCTGCACAAGTCCATGGGACCTGATGAAATCCATCCACAGGTCCTGAAGGATTTGATGAAAGAAGTTGCTAAGCCACTGTCCATCATATTTGAGAAATCATGGCAGTCAGGTGAAGTTCCTGACGACTGGAAAAAGGGTAATATAACCCCTGTTTTTAAGAAGGGGAAAATGGATGATCCAGGGAACTACAGACCAGTCAGTCTCACCTCTGGGCATGGCAAAACCTTGGAGAATATTCTCCTGGAAGGCCTTTCACACATGAAAAACAACAAGGTACTTGGTGACAGGCTGCATGGCTTCACTAAGGGGAAATCCTGCCTGACCAATTTGGTGGACTTCTATGATGGGGCTACGGAAATGATGGACAGGGGCAGGGCAGTTGACGTCATATACGTGGACTTGTGCAAGGCATTCAACACTGTCCCACACGACATCCTTTAAATTGGAGAGACATCAATTTGATGGATGGACCACTCGGTGGATAAAGAACTGGCTGGATGGCCACACGTAAAGAGTTGTGGTCAATGGCTCAATATCCGGCTGGAGGCCAGTAACAAGTGGTGTTCCTCAGGGATTGGTGTTGGGACCGGTTTTGTTCAACATATTTGTCGCTGACATGGACAGTGGGATTGAGCGCACCCGCAGTAAGTTTGCTGATGTCACCAAGCTGTGTGTTTCGTTTGATATGTTGGAGGGAAGGAATGCCATCCAGAGGGACCTTGACACACTAGTGAGGTGGGCTGATGCCAGCCTTATGAAGTTTAACTATGCCAAGTGCAAGGTCCTACCCCTGGGTCAAAGCAATCTCAAGCACAGCTGCAGGTTGGGCAGAGAAGAGATTCAGAGCAGCCTTGTGGAGAAGTACTTGGGGGTTTTGGTCAATGAGAAAATGGACATGAGCCAGCAGTGTGTGCTCACAATCCAGAAAGCCAACCATATCCTGGGCTGCATCAAAAGGACTGTGACCAGCAGGTCGAAGGAGGTGATCCTGCCTCTCTACTATGCTCTTGTGAGACCTCACTTGGAGTATTGTGTAAGGTTCGGGTGTCCTCAACATAAAAAGGACATGGAACTGTTGGCACAAGTCCAGAGAAGGTCCACGAGAATGATCAGGGGACTGGAGCCCTTCTCACAGTATCACAGTATGCTAGAGATTGGAAGGGACCTCAAAAGATCATCTAGTCCAATCCCCCTGCCGGAGCAGGAACACCTAGATAAGGTTACACAGGAATGCGTCCAGGCGGGTTTTGAATGTCTCCAGGGAAGGAGACTCCACAACCTCCCTGGGCAGCCTGTTCCAGTGTTCCGTCACCCTCACTGAGAAGAAGTTTCTTCTCAAGTTTAAGTGGAACCTCTTGTGTTCCAGTTTGTACCCATTAGCCCTTGTCCTATCATTGTTTGCCACTGAGTAGAGCCTGGCTCCATCCTCGTGACACTCCCCCTTTATATATTTATATACACTAATAAGGTCACCCCTCAGTCTCCTCTTCTCTAAACTATAGAGACCCAGCTCCCTCAGTCTTTCCTCATAAGGGAGATGCTCCACTCCCTTAATCATCTTAGTTGCCCTGCGCTGGACTCTCTCCAGCAGCTCCCTGTCCTTCTTGAACTGAGGGGCCCAGAACTGGACACAATATTCCAGATGCGGTCTCACCAGGGCAGAGTAGAGGGGAAGGAGGACCTCTCTCGACCTACTAACCACCCCCTTCTAATACACCCCAGGATGCCATTGGCCTTCTTGTCCACAAGGGCACAGTGTTGGCTCATGGTCATCCTGTCGTCCACTAGGACCCCCAGGTCCCTCTCCCCTACACTGCTCTCTAACAGGTCGTTCCCCAACCTATACTGGAACCTGGGGTTGTTCCTGCCCAGATGCAGGACTCTACACTTTCCCTTGTTTTATTTTATCAAGTTATTCCCTGCCCAACTCTCCAGCCTGTCCAGGTCTCGCTGGATGGCAGCACAGCCTTCTGACGTGTCAGCCACTCCTCCCAGCTTAGTGTCATCAGCAAACTTGCTGATAGTACACTCAATTCCCTCATCTAAATCGTTGATGAATATATTAAATAATACCGGTCCCAGTACTGACCCTTGAGGCACTCCACTAGTTACAGGCCTCCAACTAGACTCCGCCCCATAGACTACAACTCTCTGGCTTCTCTCCTTCAGCCAGTTCACAGTCCACCTCACTACCTGATCATCCAGACCACACTTCCTCAATTTAGCTGTGAGGATGCTGTGGGAGACTGTGTCAAATGCTTTGCTGAAGTCAAGGTAGACCACATCCACTCCTCTGCCATCATCCATCCACCGTGTTATTTCCTCATAAAAGGCTAAGAGATTGGTCAAGCATGATTTCCCCTTGGTGAAGCCATGTTGACTGCCCCTCATAACCCTCTTATCCTTGATATGCCTTAAGATGGCACCAAGGATAAGGTGCTCCATCACTTTCCCAGGGATGGAGGTGAGGCTGACCGGTCTATAGTTACCTGGGTCCTCCTTCTTGCCCTTTTTGAAGACTGGAGTGACATTTGCTTTCCTTCAGTCCTCAGGCACCTCTCCCATTTCCCAAGACTTGGTAAAGATGATGGAGAGTGGTCTAGCAATGACTTCCGCCAGTTCCCTCAGCACCCGCGGGTGCATCCCATCTGGACCCATGGATTTATGGATGTCCAGATTGCTCAACTGGTCTCTAACCCATTCCTCATCGACTAAGGCAAACCGCTCCATTGACCTGACTTCATCTAAGGTCTCAGGGGTACAGGGCTCTCCAGGACTGCCTGCAGCAGAGTAGACAGAGACAAAGAAGGCATTCAGTAACTTTGCCATCTCTGTATCTTCTGTCACCAGGGCACCCATCCCGTTCATCAGTGGGCCTACATTGCCTCTGGTGTTAGTTTTGTCTGCCATGTATTTGAAAAAGCTCTTTTTGCTGTCCTTGACCCTTCTTGCCAGGTTTAATTCTAAGGAGGCCTTAGTCATCCTAGCTGCCTTCCTACATCCTCTAGCAGCAGCCTTATAGTCTTCCCAAGTGGCCAGCCCCTCCTTCCATGACCTGTAAACTCTCCTCTTCCACTTGAGCATACCCAGCAATTCCCTGTTTAGCCACGCAGGTCTCCTGGCCCTCTGCCTTGACTTCCTACGTGTCGGGATGCTCTGATCTTGAGCTCGGAAAAAAAATCCTTGAATGCCAACCAACTATCTTGGGCCCCTTTACCTTCAAACAGACTTGCCCATGGGATTTCCCCTAGCAATTGCTTGAAAAGGCCAAAGTTTGCCCTGGGTTTGTCCAGGGTTGCAATTCTACTTGCTATTCTACTGGTCCTACCACACAAGATCCTGAATTCCACCATCTCGTGGTCACTCCAACCAAGGCAGCCCTCAACCCTTACTGCTTCAACCACACCCTCCTTGTTAGTGAGGATGAGATCCAGCAGCGCTTCTCTCCTGGTTGGCTCATCCACCATTTGCAGGAGGAAGTTATCATCCATACACTGGAGGAACCTCCTGGACTGTGGCTGGGTTGCTGAGTGGTCCTTCCAGCAAACATCAGGGAAGTTAAAATCCCCAACGATGACCTTGGCCTGTGACTGTGAGGCCGCTCTCAGCTGCCTGTAGAAGGCCTTGTCAACTTCCTCACCCTGATCTGGTGGCCTGTAACAGACACCCACAATGGTATCACCCCTGCCAGCCTGCCCCTTAATTCTCACCCACAGACTCTCAACTCGCTCATCATCTGTCCCTGGACAGAACTCAGTGCATTGTAGTTGCTCTCGCACATAAAGAGCAACCCCACCACCCCTCCTGGCTGGCCTGTCTTTCCTGAAAAGGACATAGCCCTCCATGACTATATTCCAGTCATGTGAGCTGTCCCACCACGTCTCTGTAATTGCCACCAGATCATAATCTCCTGACTTAACACAGGATTCTAACTCCTTCTGCTTATTTCCCATGCTGTGCTCATTGGTGTACAGACATTCCAGGGAGCGAGCTGAGCACACCGATTTCACCCTAGGATTATAGGAGGCCTCCCAGTCTTCATCAATTCTGGAGTGCTGCCCCACTGGGGCAAGCCCAGCTACAACTCCATCCCCCTTCAAATCTAGTTTAAAGCTCATAACAGTGGAACCCTGTTCAGGAGTGAAGTTCAAATGAAGGCACTGCAAGGGTGGATAATAAAATTTGTACTGATTAACATATTATACATATGCAATATCCTGTTTTGCTCAAATTTTGCAATCCACAGTTGATGCCTGTGCAGATGGGGGGGAGAAACCAACTATCCTGGGTTACCATGGCAACAAGATAAAACGTGCTTGGGACTCTACATACTTGGATGAGGGAGGTAAACTATCCTGGGTTATCATAGCAAAGTCTTTTTCTGCCCTACACCACTGTCCCTCCAAAACCCCTTTTTTTCTGCAAGAATTTTTGGTGTTTGTTTTAAAAGTTTAAAAAAACTTTTGGGTTTTGACCACAGTAACTCAGTGAATTAACATGGATCTGAGCAATTAATTGACCCAAATGTGAGTTTTCCACAGTCAAAAAAGTTTCTGTCAGACTCTGCATGCTCCAGACCAGCGCTAAGTCACCTCTATCTATGGAGTTAACTTTCCCGAGAGTAGCCCTCATAGTGCTGTGCTTTGTATTTGTAGCTAGAAAGTTGCTGATAACACACCAGTGTTTTGGCTACTGTTGAGTAGTGCTCCCACAGCATCAAGGCTGTGTGAGCTCCACCCTCCCTGCCCGCCAAGTCCCCACCCCCCAGCTCCAAAGGCCAGTAAACTGAGGGTGGGCAAGAGGTTGGGAGGGGCATAGACAGAACAGCTGACCCAATCTGACCAAAGAGATATTCCATACCATATGACATCATGCTCAGTGATAAAAAAACCTAAGAGAAAGGGGGGAGGGGGCGTGGCATTCATTATTAAGGCATTTGTCTTCCAGAGCAACTGCGATGTGTACTGAGTCCCTACTTCCTAGGAAGTGGCTGAACATTGCCTGCTGATAGGAAGTAAAGAATAAATCTTTTTGCTTTCTTTTGCTTTCACACACAGCCTTTGCTTTGTCTTTATTAAACTGCCTTTATATTTTCATCTTATTTTCTCCCCCTCCTGTCCTGCTGAGGAGAGGGAATGATAAAGCAGCTTGGTGGGCACCTGGCTACCAGCCAAGGTCAACCCACCACAGTGTTTACTCCTTTTTTTTTTTTTTTTTTCCAGCTGACCCTTTCAGGAAAAAGTTGGCATTTGCAACTGCATACATTTGACATTTGTGCCTAAGGTTTCAGCCTCACTGTTATGAAATAATCTGACAGTTTTGGTTCCACAGCACGTGGTCCTCTTAGCTCTAGTGAAACTTTAAAAAATAATTATCATTAATTTACCTAATAGTATTTTCTCTAAATCACAAGTTCAAAAAGCCATCCTGCAATTCACAAGTTGTTAAGGGATGTTAGAATTAGCCTCCACCTCCAGGAACTCCTGCCAGCCACTGGCGCACAACCCAGTGTGCCTCTGGACCCAGGGGTCCCTGCCCCAGGCTGAGGGATGTGGCTGCTGCTATCCCATTTTCAGGTTCAACCAGTAACAAAGCTGAGCATGTATCGCAGAGGCACGTGTGCATATACATACATAAACAGGTGTCGCGGATGGAGTGACACACTTGACTCATAAGACAGAAGTAGCAATATGTTTATTTATATAAAACAGTAATTTAGCAAAGTTTTATAGTAAATGCTACAGTGATTTAACAAGATTCAATAGCAAGGGACTCTTGATTATTTACTGCATAGAGGACAGTGTCAGACAAAACTGTCAGGGAGATCCTTCTGTTGTGTCATGAGGTCCAGAAAGGACCCCTTTGCTTTCTAAACTCCTTTTCAGAGAGGAGTCTAGTTGCGGCTGGATACAGACTTAGTCTCAGATTTGGTTAATGGTTTATGTCTAAAGCACATATATGGGCAATCAATCCTATAAATCCCTTAGATAAGATTTCAAGTTTAGAATGCTATCAGTAAGACAATTAACTTATAGTCACATTTGCATACCAACTATAAAGGTTTTTTCAAACTTGGCTTGAGTCGGACCTTGCCCGGGACTATGGTTGGGGGGTGTGGGGTGTGCACATTTTCACACTTGACCCCATGACTATAGTCAATTCATCTTGCCCTCACGGAGTGGTGGTATGGTCACCTTTTGCCTCTGTGCCATAAATAGTATATTGGTAATTTATGAGTCTACAGATGCATGGTAAGTAGATCATGAAGCAGTGATATTTATTAATTTGCATGGTTTGGGTGGTTGAAGTTCCATTATTTGTTTTATCATATATCAAACCTTTATATACAATATAATTATGCATAATAGACATATTGGCGTTAGCAAAATCATGACTGGGTATGACACCAAAATCTGTGAAAATAAACTCTCCAACCAGAATGGCCCACATCCATTTGAAGGAAGACATCTGGTCCTTTTGTTGCATGCCTTCCTTATCTTGGGAGTCCTTGTAGCCTTGTCCATTACTATGTCTTTTTAATTTGGTATCAATTGAAATATTAAATTAAAAATTCCCATTGCTGTCAATGATGATCCAGGAAGAGTTTCCCAACAATGGTGTTCTCCATCTTTCTTTACCCTTTCCAAGACATGGTTAACCTCTTATATATCACGATGAACAGAGGGGCCAGTCTGATACTCAAGGGATCCGCAAATGTGCATATACTTGTGAACCTAAAGTGAGGGAATGTGTGCTTTCACTTGTGAACTTCAATCCCTACCAGCTGAACAGGAAGAAGGGGATTTTACTATCTATACTTATGTTTATGTGAGTCCTTGGTAGTGTTATATATGGGTATTGTTGAAGGCAGGGCCTTTCTCTGTAGCAGTCTGTGTAGCTGGCCACATCAGTGTATTCTCTGTGTGTACCACTGGGATAAGCACTCAGCCTTGCTACTGATTGAACCTGCAAATAGGAAAGCAGCTGCTGTGGCTGTTGTCCTGAGAAGGAGACCCCTAGGTGTATGGGCACACTGGGCTGGGCTCCAGCATCTGGGCAGGAGGAATCCCTGCGCCTTGAAGCTGCTGAAGGCAGTGGCTAATTATAACATCCCTTAATCTTTACACTAGCCCCTATCATTAATGGGAGCAGCCCACCCTCATATTAGCAATGCACTGGGGCAGGTGGCTTGCTGGATTTCCACCATATCTGGCACAAAGCAGCATAGCTCCACTGACTGCAGTACAAATTATGCCTGGCTATCTCTCTGCTGTGGACAGCGCATTATAAGTAGTTAACATTGCATATTATGGTTTTGGAGTCTAAAAACACCAGCTGGGAAATCATTATTTGTTTCTTATAGGATTTGAATTAAAGTTTTTTGATGCTGAAAACAAGAAACAATATCTTAGTAACTGCCCCCATCCACAAGAAATCTACTGAACTGAAACAGCTCTTTCCTTCCGAAGGAAATGTTTGACCAGACACAAAAAAAAAAGAACATCAAACAAACCAAACAGCAAAGAACAGCAAAGTAGGAATAAGGCCTGGAGAGAAGGCCACACCCCACACTTCCTCACTCAGGCAACCTCCAGGAGTGTGCCAGCAATTTCCATTGAACAAGACTTCCAAACAGCTGTGTAGCTGTCACTGTCAAGTCCAGTGAAACACAACCCAGATGCACATCCACAGTTGTAATACCTTCTTTCACCTACAAGCTGTAGCACAGGATCCAGTTTTTTAATTCCCCATTAACTCTTATCTAGAAACTGAAGGAGAAAATCCAAGTCAATATATTTCTGAATAGGTAAGACATTCTTTTGTTTTACACAGTCTTGTAGTGACTGATGTCATCTACCTGGACTTATGAAAGGCATTTGAGACTGTCCCACACAGCATCCTTGTCTCTAAATTGGAGAGGCATAGATTTGATGGATGGACCACTCAGTGGATAAGGAATTGGCTGGATGGTCGCACTCAGATAGTCGTCGTCAATGGCTTGATGTCCAAGTGGAGATCAGTGATGAGTGGTGTTCCTCAGGGGTCAGTATTGGGACTGGCGCTGTTTAACATCTTTGTGGGGGACACGGACAGTGGACTGAGTGCAACAAAAAGGCCAGATGTCTTCCTTCAAATGTATGTGGGCCATCCTCTTGTCAATAAGGCCTGACAAATAGGTAAGCAGTTAAAGGAGCCTCTCAGGGTCATAAATCTGCCCAAACAAGAACATGTAGTTAATTGGCAAGACTAAACAAGAATTACAATGTCCTTAAATAATGGATTTTCATAAAAGGGTAAAATGAAGGTGGGTATTTCTCCCCAAATGACCACCACGACCCTCAGAGACCACTCCTCAAATTCACAGCCTTATCAACACAGATTACCATCTGCAATGAGCAACGAGAACTGGGTGGGCACTTCACATAATTATGATGAATATGTATATAATAAAGGTATATAAACTGTAAACTATCTCGGTGTGCGTGATAGGTGGAGCGATCCCCCATGCACTTGTGATTTGGAGAAAACTCCAGGAATTCGCCAGCAAAGTTTAAGTTGACAAGCAGATATTGCTCATTGTGGTGCCGGGAGCCGGGAGACACGGTTACAATGACCTTGTATTGCTACACAAGCAGTCCTTATATAATCACTGAGCATACATGCATTTTCATGAGGCTGCGTATGAATTACATCATTTTCCAGAAAGTTTCCCACATGAGTACCAAAAGGTGGTGGTGGTCTCTGAGGGTAGTTTACTTCTTCCAATAATTTTCATTACTTCTGGCAGCCACGCCATGTTCATACCAGCTTAATTGGTTAGGTAACACTGCAGACAGAGCAATCATCCTGTCCTACTACTTATCAGTTAGTTTAGCTGCAGCCCATCCTGGACAACTGCTAGTCCCAGATATTCCCCATCTCCATGTCCTGTTTTCCTATCCTGTTTTTCTTACACTTATTTTTGTACTAAGGTCAAAAGGAACTAAAACAATGCCAACTACAACAATTTATCTTATACAAGAATATTCAGTATGTTCTCTAGCTTCACTCTACTATTTTTTTTCTGTTAAAAAAAAACAGAAAATATATGGACCCAGTCAGAGATCAATATGATCAGACAAAAGCCATTTGTTACAAAGCCTTAACTCCTTAAATACTATTTCTTACATGCACTTACAGTGATTTGGCATATTATGATTAGATACATGTCTTGAAGACACTTAGTGACTAACATATAATTGGTTAAACACAGGTGTGAGAACTTGACCTCGAAAGCTTGCCAACAGTCCACAGTTCTCATAACTCGGTGAATTCCAGCTTCTTCTTATCTTGCTTGCTTAAGCTTCCTTGGGCCTCTCATGGCCTTGATGTATCTTTCAGGATTATTCAGAGTTTATGTACCAATTATCCATTCTCCTGTGAGAACACTGTCTCCACATCTCCCCCTTTTTGTTTTATATATGTTTTGGATGACTCTACTTGAGCAGGGCATTTGGGCTAGATCATATCTCCAACATATGCCAACTACAGGCTGCTGGGCCTGCCCCGTTTTTCTCCTGTATGGCTCTCTGATAACAGAGGAGGCCATCCTTCACATCAAGGTCTGGCATGGCATGTGTCCCCACTGCTCCACGCCTGCCGGGTTACAGCCAACAGTGGAGCTAAAGGTTCTTCTTGGTGGCAAACACAGAGGCCAACCCAGTCTTGCCCTTGATTGTGGTAGCAGGCATTTGGCCAACCTCAGTCCTTGCACCTTGTTGTCAATGCAGAGTTTCACCTGCTTCATCCAGTAACAAGTCGCAACTACAGCAGGGCACACACAAATTTACATTAGCAGAGTAACTATTACAGGGTGCAGCAGCATGTTGAAGATGCTGATGGCAGTGAGGGACTAGCCAAAGAAATTTCTTACCAGTGGAATTCTCCCACCCTCTTCATTTGTTCCATCACCTGCTTTATAACACTACCATTGTATTAGAATCTTTCTAGCTTTTGCCTTAGCATTTTCTAACAGCTACTGTAAATTTCCATACTCTAACATCTATTTTGCAAGTGACAAATCTATACAATGCCAGGTGTAGTTTCTTATTAGCAACTAGCTAGTAAATACAGGTGGCTTTATACACAAAATCACAACCTCTAATAATAGCTACTTTACAAGCACACATATTCAGGATGTTACTTTTCAGTTGCCCCCAAGTGATGTTTTGCAGCTACTCATTCTTTCTCTTCCTCTCTCTCATTCTGCTTGGGGTATTCACAGTCAGCTCCTGTAGCTGAGGCATCAGGTTCTTCCATTTGTCTGTCCAGCTCACGGCAAGGCTTGACAAACTTTGCAGGCAGTCGCCATGGACCTGTAGTCAGGTGGACACAAATATAGCCCCTCCCCCAGGTTATCAGTTCTTGAGAAGTAGACAGGTTAAACTGCACATTGTTAACAGTCGAGGAGTTTGCTGCATCATTGCCTCTTTTGTTTTTTTTCTTTTTGATACAAAGTCGCTCACCCTACAAACACGGGCTCTTTCCCCTTTTTTTTTTTTTTTTTTTTTTTTACCCCTGGAAAAGCCAGCCTGCTGGGCAGCAGCTACAGCGGCCTGCCTGCTTCAGCAGCAACTGTAAATACCGCAACAGAGCTTCTGCATTAACCCTTTCATGCCTGAAATGTTAAACTGCTACCCGTTAAAAACTTTTACATGAACCCAACAGCAAGAAAAAAAAAAATACACAGAACACCGTCAGCCCTCAACACACACACACACACACATATGGGATCCCACAAGCACACTCCACATACCTACAATATTTGAAACACAAAATCCAGACAATCATTACTCCCACTACAGTCCCACGTGCAGAACGTGGCACAAGGACCCTGTGGAGACTAACAGGAAACCAGCTCCGAGATGCATCATTGCAGTGCGAGGTGGCAGCCTCAAACTTAGCGGCTGTCCCCACAGATGCTCTGCCTCCCCCACAGCGCATGAGGCTTGGGCTTTTATACTGACCAAAATGCACACTCATTCTGACCCAGGTGGCCAGCCTATGTTGGAAGAAGTGGCCAGCAATATCTACAAATGTCTCCAAAGGTCGATAGAAACATGGACATACTTAAATTTTCCAACTTCTAGTACATGAGTATCACAGAGAAACTGTATTAAATGAGTTGTATATGGGCGCCCAAGTCCACGGTCCATCACAGTCTGCTCAATAACCCTGATAAGAGCATAAGAGAGACCTTCCCACCACCAGAAAATCACACAATACGTCTGTATCCCGTGCTGGTCTTGCTTCCCTGTAGGTTTGGGGGGGTGGGTGTGTGTGTGTTTTTTTGGGTTTTGTTTTTGTTTTTTGTGTTGTTTTTTTGTTGTTGTTTTTTTTTTTTTTTTTACTTTAACATAAAAATAGTTGCTCCCTTCACTTCAAGAAGGACTGAAAACATCCATAAAATGGATGTCCTAAGCTCAAATTTCAATTTATTCAATCACTGACAAGGGGGGTTGTCCTGGGGCGGTGCTGACTCTTTCCAGGGTTTCACCCATTGAGCTGGCGCCCACCGCAGACCGGAATCTGTAATTACACACATATAACCTTGACCAGTTAGTTTTACTTCCACAGGACCTTTCCAAATGCCGGTTTCCAAATCCTTCTTCTGGACCAGAATACCCGGAGTTTTAGTCATATAACCTGAACCTAATGCCTGACCATGTATTATAGCAGGGGTGTCATTAAAGTCTCCTGTCAATCACACAAAATTCATAACATATATAGCTTTCTGTATGCTTGCTACCAGTGTAAGTCTTTCTTCCCCCTTTTTTGTTTTTCCAACAACTGTTTCAAAGTTATCTTGTCCTTTAAGAGAATAGTGTCAATAGTAACATGGATGTGTTTCAATTTCCCAAAAGAAGGTACATGGGTCACATCCATTTGCCAAAGCTGAAGAGGCTGGAGGCCTCGAGGGTTGACTCCAAGGCCTATACCTACTGCTTGGGCTTGACAATAAGGACAAGACTGCACAATGCCTCGGGCATCTGTTAGGGATAGTCCAAACTGTCGAACTAACAGTTTTGTTGATTGATGGAAGAAGGCATGGGATGCTCAAGTTTGTTGAAAGATATTTACAGAGTGTCCTGCCCATGCTGGGGATAATAAAATATGTACATTTACGAGTATTCACGGGATGTAATAAGGTTTTTAACAAGATCCACAACCTGTTATTAGCGATTTCTTGTAAAATTGCCCTTTCTATACATTGAATAATGCCTACAACATATAAAGAATCGCAGACAGTATTAAGAGGGGTGTCAGGCCATCGCTGAAATACTGCAATAACAGCACTTAGCTCTAGTGTTTGTAATGAATCGGAAAAATGACCAAGTATCTTCTGCTCTTTCCAACCATCATCTGTTTGCCAAACATATCCGGCTGTGTGATTGATTTTGCTTGCATCTGTAAAGACAGTTAATCCTACAACAGGTTTACTAGAATAAAAGGTAACGTCTTCAAACTGATTATTCTTTAGCATTGTAAACATCTTATGAGGTGGAAAATGTATATTAAGAGGACCAGCAAAACCTATCAGAGCAGACTGAAAAGCAGAGCTAGATTCTTGTGCCCAGTCTAACCATACCCTGGTAAGTGGCAAACAAATTTGTGATGGATCACAGCCCATCATTTCCTGACAACATGAACAACCTCGTGCAATCAAAAGAGCAAATACTTCTAACCAAGTGGTTACAGTTTTCCGTAATCGATAAGACAGGAAAATCCATTCTAAAATGCATAAGGGATCAGTCTTTTGAAGATCCCACTGTGCTAGTAGACTAAATGGATGATACTCACTGTTGACAATGAACAGAATAGCCTGTAAATCTGGATTCCATTGAGAAGCATAAGAGGTAGTGATTTTAGTCATGAGGTGATCTAAGGCCTCATACTGAGCTTTTGATGGAACTCTTTTTTGTTCTGCCTTTGACTCACCCCTTAAAAGGGGCATGAGATCGGTCAGATCATCATTTGTGATTCCACACAAAGGGCGGACTCGTTGGATATCACCCATCAATTTCTGCAGGTCAGACAAGGTTTTTATCTGTGTGGCAATTTTAACTTTTTGAGGCCTTATTTCAGTTCCGGAAATGATCCACCCCAGATATTTCCAAGGGGCTTCATGTTGCACCTTGTCCGGAGCAATTACCAGTCCTGCTTTCACTAATTCTGATTGTAGCAGGCACAGCAGACGGTCCTTGTTTAAATCTTTGCCTGCAATTAGGATATCATCCATACAGTGATAGATAACACATTTTTGCAGTTTTTGTCAGATCGCTTGCAATACCCAGGCAACATACAGTTGACAAATAACAGGAGAATTTTTCATACCTTGAGGTAAAACAACCCATTCATATCTCTTAGCAGGCTCTCCTTTGTTAATTGCTGGGACAGAGAAAGCAAATTCTTCACAATCGCTTGAGTGTAAAGGAACTGTGAAAAAACAGTCTTTTAAATCAATTATTATTAAATCCCAACCCTGAGATATCATTGAAGGTCTAGGCAAGCCAGGTTGCAAAGCAAGGACATTCAATTGTCTTGTGGCCAAATTTGTCACATTTAATACATTTATCTGCAAAATCAGTAACACCACACTGAGGGGGGGCGGGTTGCTGAACTCATTTTCTTTACAGTACACTGTGGTTTTTAAATGTCCCATCCGTCCACAATTATAACATCTCATACCTTTAGTACCCCCACAATCACCCTGACCTTGTTGTAGAAGGGGTTTAACAGCAGCGGCAAAGGCAGTAGCCATGTATCCAGCCTTTTCCTCTGCTGTGCCCACTTTAGAACATGCATCCATCATCTCCTGAAGACCAGCAGATTTTGACAAAACCTGCAAAATACACTTACAAGCGGGGTGTCGTGGCTTAAACCCAGTCAGGCAACTTGTTCACTCACTCCCAGTGTGGGGGGCTGGGGGTGACCAAAATGGAGGCCCCCCCCCCCCCCCACCGGGGCTCTCCCCTTCCCCGCTCCCGGAGGAACAGGGAGGAGGAACGAAAGGGTGCAACTCCTATGGGTGGAGACAAGAATAGTCCAGCAACCAATGTACAACACAAATCACCACCGCTACCACCAACTACAACAATGATAAGAGAAAATAACAAGGGAAGAGAATACGATACCACTGGCCAAGAAACGAGTCCCACCCGGAAACCCGTGTCCTTCCGGGTAACTCCCAGTTACCCCCCACCCCAGGCATGACGTGCTGTAGTATGGAATACCTCCTTGGCTAGCCTGGGTCAGGCGCCCGTTGCTGCTTCCTCACAGCTTCCCCTCCTCCCTGGCAGAGCATGAGCCTCACAAAGTCCTTGGTCAGGGTAAACATCACTTAGC
The DNA here is from genome assembly GCF_028554395.1 of Pezoporus wallicus. Taxonomy (NCBI): domain Eukaryota; kingdom Metazoa; phylum Chordata; class Aves; order Psittaciformes; family Psittacidae; genus Pezoporus; species Pezoporus wallicus. The sequence continues at coordinate 27,801 of NW_026641819.1, forward strand.
AGCAACCGAAAACATCGGCTTCACCAACATTGTTCCCAGGCTGGAAGTCAAAAGACAGCACTGCATCAGCTACCACGAAGGAGAAACATGACTGCTACTGCTGAACCCAGGACACAGGGTTAGCATTTTCCATAGCCAGAGACATAAGCATCGATTCTTTAGCATTAGATGCCAGATCAATATTCTTTTCGATAGCCTCTGTCAATCTGTCAATAAATTGCATACAGGGCTCAGCGGGTCCCTGCTTTACTGATGTATATGAAGGATTAGGCTTTCCTGCTTCCGGCACAGCTTTCAGAGCAGCTAAAGCCAATTTCTGCGCTTGCTGTAAAACTTCAATTTTCATTAGAGCTTGTACTCCACCAGGGTGAAATTGCCCCTTTCCCAATAACATTTCAGATGAAACACCGTGCAAAGGGTGATGAGGATTACACTCTGAATTCTCATCTGCAGCTCTTGCAGCAAGCTCCTCAAACCCACTTTTAAAATGTAGGAGCTGGGAAGGAGTTAATAAAATTGCAGCCACTCTGAGACAATCGTTTGGCGTTAGAACAGTACTAGAAAAGAAAGCAGATAACATTTGCTGTGTATATGGGGAAGACAACCCATACTGAGTAATTGCTCCCCTAATTTCTTTCATAGCTTTCCAGTCCATAGGAATCCAGACAGACTGTCCCCAAGTATTTATAATAACAGGAAATGCAGCGGGAACATATATCGGTAAAATAGTACCATCTATGATTGCACCCTGAATGCAGCCTCGCCATCTCATGGCACTCGGATTAGCTTTATTAGATGTAGGAGTCGGTGGTAATGACATATCACAAGGACTGATCTTATCCGTTTTTTCCGGTTTTTCCGTTTTTTCTAGGGCTTGCTCCCTCTCCTCCCCAGTTTGTCCAGATGGTCTCACAAGTCCTGCAATTGTTTATCTAAGGATTTTGTCCATTGTCCCCAGTTCCACTCATTTTGCGGCTCCTGTGGGAGCGATGCAAGCGGTGGTGTATGTGGAGGAGGTGGGTATTTATTCGGAGTTACACTCTCCTCCTTAGGAGACTCCCACCCCGGCAAAAAATCTTGGAGATTAAGTTTAGGGACAGTAGAAGCACGAAAAGGGCTTGTTTCTTTTGCTCAGTAGCCACTACTGGCTCCCGAGTATCAGCTGGAGCGACCGCCGATAAAGGCGTTATCGACGCAGGATAGGGGAAAGGCGCAGGGTCCTCAAACTTTCGTACTGTACTGCGCGCCGGTTTTTGGCCAGAATATTTTATGCCCGAAACAGACGACACTACAATGGCTGTAGCATTGGGTGCTGAATCTAATGTAGGTGCCGAGCCCTGCTGTTGTGAAGGCGAGTCAGAGAGAGCTATAAAAACGGATTTTGTCACCTGTTTCTCAGCCTTCATTGCGGCTAGAGTCCCTTTTAGTAGTAACCAGGGGGCAGCAAGAGACTTCGCCTCCTTAAACCCACAAGTAACTTGATCCCACAGGCGTGCCCCATTTTTTTTCCAAGTCCTGAGATCAAAAGCTTCATTAACCCCCTTGATCAGCTCTTTTTCTTTACTCCAGAGCAATAGTCTTTTTAACAGATTATCGTCATATTCTATCCCTCTCACTGAGAGGATATGCTGGAAGAGCTTAAGGATGACCATTTTTTCTTTACTTAATTGATTCCCCATCCTAACCCTCTTCCAGACCCGTCGGCTGTTACCTTATTTCCACTGCGCAGTGTCTTCCAGGCTCACTAGGCTCCGTTCCGAGGCGACTACCTCCCGATCCTGGTCCTGCTGGATCGAACCCAGCCGACGTCCCTGCGGCTCAGCGTTTTCCACTTTCTTCGGTGCCACGCACTTTAATTCCTTCAGTTTCAACCTGAAAAGGGGGGGGGGGGCACATTGGGCGCCATATGCCACAGAAAATATATGGACCCAGTCAGAGATCAATGTGATCAGACAAAAGCCATTTATTACAAAGCCTTAACCCCTTATATACTATTTCTTACATTCACTTACAGTGATTTGGCTTTTTATCTTTTTTTTTTTGGTTAAAAATAGAATCATAGAATCATAGAATAGTTAGGGTTGGAAAGGACCTTAAGATCATCGAGTTACAATCCCCCTGCCATGGGCAGGGACACCTCACACTAAACCATGTCACCCAAGGCTGTGTCCAACCTGGCCCTGAACACCGCCAGGGATGGAGCATTCACAACTTTCTTGGGCAAACCATTTCAGTGCCTTACCACCCTTACAAACAACTTCCTCCTTATATCCAATCTAAACTTCCCCTGTTTAAGTTTTAACCCCTTACCCTTTGTCCTATCACTACAGTCCCTAACAAATAGTCCCTCCCCAGCATCCTTACAGTGGAAGGCTGCTATGAGGTGTCCATGCAAGCCATCTCTTTTTCAGGCTGAACAGCCCCAACTTTCTCAGCCTGTCTTCATACAGGAGGTGCTCAGGTCCCCTGATCATCCTCAGAGCCCTCCTCTGGACTAGTTCCAACAGTTCCATCTCCTTTATATGTTGAGGACACCAGAACTGCACACAATACTCTAAGTGATGTCTCATGAGAGAAGAGTAGAGGGGCAGGATCACCTCCTTCGACCTGCTGGTCACAGTCCTTTTGATGCAGCCCAGGATATGGATGGCTTTCTGGGCTGCAAGCGCACACTGCCAGCTCACATTCCATTTCTCATAGACCAACAGCCCCTAGTCCTTCTCTGCAGGACTGCTCTGAATCACTTGTCTGCCCAACCTGCAGCTGTGGCTGGGATTGCCCCAACCCAGGTGTAGGACCTTGCACTTGGCTTGGTTGAACTAAATGAGGTTGGCATCAGCCCACCTCACAAGTGTGTTGAGGTCCCTCTGGATGGCATCCCTTCCCTCCAGCATATCAACCAAACCAGACAGCTTGGTGTCATCAGCAAACCTGTTGAGGGCACACAATCCTACTGTCCATGTCACCAGCAAAGATGTTGAAAAGGATAGGTCCCAATACCATCCCTTGAGGGACACAACTCGTTGCTGGCCTCCAGCTGGACACTGAGCCATTGACCACAACTCTTTGCATGCAGCCATCCTGCCAGTTCTTTATCCACCAAGTGGTCCAACAATCAAATTGATGTCTGTCCAATTTCGAGATAACGAATACTTTGCACAAATCCAGGTAGATGACATCAACCACTCTACCCCTGTCCATCAGCTCCATAGTGATGTAGCACCACTAACAGTGGATGAAATGAACTGTCATCTCTGAGAGTTTGAAGACAATCTCACCCCTTCCCTCATTTCATCTGTGGAAAAACTGTCCCAGTAGTTCAAACAACTGAGAGACAATCTATCCAACCTATCCAGCTCCCCACGTGTACCAACACGTCTCAGCTGTTAACAAAGGCATCCTATTGCTGAGAGAGAAGTTATAGGAGGTATATGCCATGGGCCACCCTGTGGTTTTACGTGAAGGATCACGGAGAAGACATGACAAAGAGGGATAGAAAACCTACCTCAGCTCTGGAGGAACGGGTGTGTGAATTGAAGAGGAAAAGAATGGTCAAAGATAATCATCACATGAAAGCTGCAGCTTCAGTCTCTGCTGGGAAGGGTCCCAGATGAAGTGGAAGAGCTGATTTTACTCCAGCTCCTGTGGTAAAGACTAATCCCAGTCTACAAGATGTAAGTGACCAATGTTGTGGTCACTAATAGAGAGGCCCTGCCTCCAGCCAGGTGGAAAAGAGGGACAGTTGGATTTACTGGACTGTGTGGATTAGATGGCCTGGCACATCAGTCCCACAGAAGTATGAGGCTCTAGTAGATACCAGTGCATAGTGTACCCTAATGCCATCAAACTGTCAAGGGGTGGAATCCATTTATATTTCTGGAGTGACAGGAGGATCCCAAGAGTTGACTGTACTGGAGGCTGAAATCAGCCTGACAGGGAGGAAGTGGCAAAAGAATCCCACTGGGACTGGTCCATGTGTCAATGGCATAGACTAACTCAGGAGAGGGTACTTTAAAGACCCAAAAGGGTACCGATGGGCTTTTGGTATTGCTGCTTTGGAGACAGAGGAAATTCAGGGGCTGTCCACCTTGCCTGGTCTCTCAGAGGATCCTTCTGTTGAGGGGTTGCTGAAAGTCGAAGAACAACAAGCGCTAATCATGACCACAACAGTGCACCAGCTGCAATATCACAGTAACCGAGACTCCCTGATTCCCATCCATAAGCTGATCCGTAGACTGGAGAGCCAAGGAGTGATCAGTAGCACCCGCTCACCCTTTAATAGCCCCATTTGGCAAGTGCAAAAGTCTAACAGAGAGAGGAGACTAACAGTAGACTATCGTGGCCTGAATGAAGTCACACCACCATTGACTGCTGCTATACCAGACGTTCTAGAACTTCAGTTTGAACTGGAGTCAAAGGCAGCCAAGTGGGATGCTGCAATTCATATTGCCAATGCATTTCTCTCAATTCCTTTGGCAGCAGAATGCAGGCCACAGTTTACTTTTACTTGGAGGGGCCCTACCATCTGCCATGGACTGATCCAGACTGCACTGGAACAGGGGCAAGCTCCAGAACACCTGCAATACATTGATGACTTTATCGTGTGGGGTGATACAGTGGAAGAAGTTTTTGAGAAAGGGAGGAAAATAATCCAAATCCTGCTGAAAGCCGGTTTTGCCGTAAAACGAAGTAAGGTCAAGGGACCTGCACAGGAGATTCAACTTTTGGGATAAAATGGCAAGATGGACATCACCAGATCCCCACAGATGTGATCAACAAGATAACAGCAATGTCTCCACCAACTAATAAGAAAGAATCACAAATTTTCTTAGGTGTTGTGCTGTTCTAGAGAATGAACATCCCAAATTATAGCCTGATTCAGTGTGAGCTCACTCCAATTGAGATGGGCCAATTGGAGCTACACGAAAGGGTTCTTCGGGTGTATAAACCACAAGAAGAAACAGAAGGAAAATATCGTCCTGCTGTTAAGCGGTGTCGTGGTTTAAACCCAGTCAGGTAATTCGTTCGCTCACTTCCCCCCCTTTCTTGCCCTCCCCCTGCTCTCAGAGGGACGGAGAGGAGAATCAAAAGAATGCAACTCCCACGGGTTGAGATAAGAACAGTTTAGTAACTAAGGTATAACACAAATCACTACTGCTACCACCAATGATAATAATGATAAAGGAAATAACAAGGGAACAGAATACAACACCTCACCACCCACTGACCGATAACTCGCCCCCCCAAGCCCGACCAAGCTCCGACCGATACCTCCTCCAACCCTGCAGTCTCCCAGCCCTTCCGGCTAACTCCCAGTTACATCCTGGGCATGACGTGCTGTGGTATGGAATAGCTCTTTGGTCAGTTTGGGTCAGGTGTCCTGTCTCTGCTTCCTCCCAGCTTCCCCTCCTCCCTGGCAGAGCATGAGGCTCACAAAGTCCTTGGCCAAACCAAAACATCTCTATCAGCTCTGTTCCCGAGCCGAAAGTCAAAACACTGCACTGCACCAGCTACCAAGGAGGAGAAACATGACTGCTACTGCTGAACCCAGGACAAGCGGGACTGGGAAAATAGCCGCCAACAAAGCTGAAACCTTGTCCTGGGGCTGCATCAAAAGAAGCATGACCAGCAGGTTGAAGGAGGTGATCCTGCCCCTCTACTCTGTTCTCATGAGACCCCACTTGGAGTACTGTGTACAGTTCTGGTGTCCCAACATAAGAAGGACATGGAGCTGTTGGAGCAAGTCCAGAAGAGGGCTATGAAGATGATCAAGGAAATGGAGCACCTCCCATATGAAGACAGGCTGAGAAAGTTGGAGCTGTTCATCTGGGAGGAGAGAAGGCTGTGTGGAGATCTCATAGCAGCCTTCCAGTATCTGAAGGAAGCCTACAAGCATGCCGGCGGGGCGGTCTTCACCAGGGACTGGAGCCATAGGACAAGGGGTTATGGGTTCAAACTTAAACAGGAGAAGTTCAGGTTAGATATAAGAAAGAAGAGGAAGAAGTTCTTTACAGTGAGGGGGATGAGGAAGTGGAACAGGTTGCCCAACCAAGTGGTAAATGCTCCAACCCTCGAAGTGTTCAAGGCCAGGTTGAACAGAGTCTTGGGCAACATGGTTTAGTGCGTGGTATCCTTGCCCATGGCAGGGGGGTTGGAAATAGATGATCTTAAGGTCCTTTTCAACCCTAACCAATTTACGATGCTATGAATCTATAAGTGATGCAGTTTACTTGCTAGAGGAAAGGGATGGTGCCCAGAGGGACCTTGAGAAGCTTGAGGAGTGGGCCCATGCCAGCCTCATGAAGTTCAACAAGGCCAAGTGCAAGCTCTTGTACACAGGCAGGGGCAATTCCCAGTATCAGTACAGGCTGGGGATGAATAAACTGAGAGCACCCCTACGGAGCAGGAATCTGGAATGCGATGGATTGGGAATCAACAGGGAAATGCCTGAGAAACGCCACAAAGAAATTAGGGCGTCTTCCTCTAAAAAGATTACATGGTCAATAGGCCCACTAAAGTGCCTCTATAACAATGCACGCAGCATGGGTAACAAACAGGAGGGCTTGGAAACCATTGTGCAGCTGGAAAGCTATGATCTAATGGCTATTGCTGAAATGTGGTGGGACAAACCACACGCCAGGAGTGCTGCAATTGATGACTATAAACCATGCAAAAGGGACAGGCAATGAAGGAGACTGGGGGGGGGGGGGTGGGCATCTGTGTAAAAGGATGGGGGAGGGTGAACAGGGGGTAGGGGTGGGCCTCCTGATCAAGGGGAGGATGTTGATGAAGCATTTGCGTCCTTACTTGCTGGTGGACAAAAAATTGGACACGAGCTGTCAATGTGCACCTGTAGCCCAGAAAGCCAATTGCATTCTGGGCTGCACAGAAGGAAGCGTGGCCAGCAGGTCAAGTCTGCTCCTCTACTCCACTCTCGTGAGACCCCCCACCTGGAGTACTGCCTCCAGCTCTGGCACATCCAGTTCTCTTAGAGCAGGTCCAGAGAAGGTCCATGACAACGATCGGAGGGCTGGAGCACGTCTCCTATGAAGAAAGGCTGTGAGAGTTGGGGTTGTTCAGCCTGGAGAAGAGAAGGCTCTGAGGAGACCTTATTGCAGCCTTTCAATATACAAAGGGGGCAGAGAGAAACTTTTTACCAGGGCCTGTAGTGACAGGACAAGGGGCAACGGTTTTAAACTGAAAGAGGGTAGATTCAGATTTAGATTTAGGGCTCCAGAGCATGCCTGAAACGCTTGTACACCAGCACATACAGTCTGAGAAACAAACAGGAAGAACTGGAAGCTCTGGTTAGTTCCCAGAACTATTATATCATTGCTGTTAGTGAGACTTGGTGCAATGAGTTCCACAATTGGAGTGCTGGCATGATGGTGTTGCACTATACTTAAGGGAAAGGTTTGATTGTACAGCCCTTACAGTTAGCGGTGATGTGGTGGAGAGCCTCTGGGTGAGGATTACAGGGATGGAAAACGAAGGCGATGTTGTAGTGGATGTCTACTACCAAGCACCCAGCCAGAATGCAAGCACCGATGAGTTAGTCTATCGGCAATTAGGAGAAATCTCTGAATCGGTAGCCCTTGCCCTTATGAGAGACTCCAACTTCCCAGACATCAACTGGGAATATCATACTGCTGTGACGAGCAGGTCCTGGAAATTCTTGAGGCTTGTGGGAGATAACGTCACAGGTACTCAGTGAGCCAACTAGGAAAGATGCCCTCCTAGACTTGTCATTTGTGAATAGAGAAGGACTGGCGGGAGATGTGATGGTAGGTAGCTGTCTTGGCCACAGTGATCATGAAATGGTTGAGTTGAAAATTTTCAGTGTAATAAGAAAAAAGGACAGCAGGGTTGCTATGCTGGACTTCAGGAGAGAAAACTTTAATCTATTCAGAGAGCTACTGATGAAGAAAAAGCAGAGGCATTCAATGCTTTTTTTGCATCAGTCTTTAATAATACGGATAGGCCTTGGGCTGCCCGGTCCCCTGAGTTGGAGGATCATGAGTGCAGGAACAGCGACTTTCCATTTAGGGACACTGAAATTGCAAGGGACCAGCTGTATCAGTTGAACGTTCACAAATCCATGGGGCCTGATGGGATTAATCCCAGAGTAATTACACCTTTAACCTTTTCTCCTCTGAGAACCAATCCATGGGGGAGATAGCTTCTTTCATCTTCCTTTTCTCTAAGCTAATTAGAATAGCTCTTGAGAACTCTGAATATCCTCAGGAAGGTCCTATTGCAATGTCTTCTGAATGCTTGAGGTCTTGTTTATGGTTAATCAACTATTTAAGAATACCACCAAGAGATCTTCCTGAGGACGGATAGTTATGAGTGGCAGGATGTCTGGGATAGTACAGGCACCTAGTCCAGTAGGCACCTCCAATGTTTTGGAACTTCACCCCGAACAAGTGCAGAATCCAGAGGGAGCTAAGAGAGAGCAGGAGGAAGATGTGAAGAAGGCAGACTACACTGAAGCAGGGCCACCACAAGAACAGGAGGAAAAGAGGAAGAACTCATAAACGAGATGCTAACCACTCAATCCCTGCTCCTGAGTGAGCTGCAGGATATGCTAAAAGATTTCAGCTGTTGTCCAGGAAAATATATTGTCACATGGCTGCTCCAATGTTGGGATAATGGTGCCAGTACCCTGTGATTACAGGGTAAGGAAGCAAAAAAAGACGGGATCCCTTTCTAGGGAAGGGGGCATAGAGAAACTGACTGGAGAAGGGGCACAAGTCCTCAGCCTCTCAAGGTGACATAGAGAAACTGACTGGAGAAGGGGCACAAGTCCTCAGCCTCTCAAGGTGACATAGAGAAACTGACTGGAGAAGGGGCACAAGTCCTCAGCCTCTCAAGGTGACTCCTGTCAGGCATGAAGGAAAGGTATCCCTTCAACGAAGAATTTGTATGTAACCCGGGCAAATGGACCGCAGTGGAGAGACGTATCTGGTACCTGAGGGAATTAGCCATGCTACAGGTAATTTATGATGACCTGGACAACAAGCAGTTATCCAAAGATCCAGATGAAGTCATGTGCACGCAACCCATGTGGCAGAAATTTGTATGCCAACTCAATGGCAATAATGGCCTGGAAAGAGGGAGAGGGACAAAAGGTGGGTGATTTGACTGGCCAACTCCGGCAATACAAAGAAAGTCTCTGTTCTGCCCTCGTCTCAGCTGTGGAGAAACTGGCAACAAAAAGAAGATAGGTCATTCTCCCCACTTGTACAGACTGGTATCTCAACTATTAGGAGTAACCGTTCCTTTGCTCAAGAGAGATAATATAGTGGGTATACACCATGGGCCACCCTGTGATTTTACCTGCAAGACTACAGAGAGGACATCAGGAAGCGGGATAGAAAATCTACCTTGACCCTAGAGGGATGGGTATGTGAATTGCAAGGAAAACCAACAACAACTTTCTTCCAGGAAAGTTGTTGCTCCAGTCTCCAGTGGGCAGTTTCCCAGACAGAGTGGAAGGGGTGACCTTACACCTGATCCTATGGAAAGAAACTTCTACAAGAAGTAAATGGAGAATCCTATGACCAGGACTAGAGGATGTTACGGCTGGACCCTTCTTGACCATCTACCAAAGGAGTCTGGGGAAGTCCCTGCTCACTGGAAGCTAGGCAATGTTATTCCAATTTGCAAGAAGTGTGTGAGGGAAGACCCAGGAAACTACAGACCTTTTAGCTAGTCTAACCTCAGCTCCTGGAACAATTACGGAGAAGATCATACTGGGTGCTACTGAAGCATTTAAAGAACAATGCAATCATTAGGCACAGTCGACATGGGTTCACAAAGGGAAATTCCTGTCTAACTAATTTGATATCTTTCTATGATAAGGTCACCCACCTAGTAGATGAAGGAAAGGAGGTCTTTCTGGATTTTAGTGAGGCTTTTGATATTACCCCTCACAGCATCCTTATGGACAAGTTGTCCAACTGTGGGATGAGCAGTATAATCCTTGTAAATACTAAGATTTATATCCTTTCTGTGGACCAAACAATAATCACTTGATAAAGCTGCATGAATATTTTAAAACATAGAGCCTCAGCTATCTTTATAGCTAAAAAAGGTACTTTTGATACTGTAAATGACACCCCCAGAAAGGGCCACCTAGAACAGTTTACACAGGAACGTGTCCAGCTGGGTTCCGAATGTCTCCAGAGATGGAGACTCCACAACCCACCTGGGAAGCCCATTCCAGTGCTCTGCCACCCTCAACGTAAAGAAGTTCTTCCTCATGTTGAGGTGAAACTTCTTGTGTTTTAGTTCATGGCCACTGTTCCTTGTCCTGTCGCTGGACACCACTGGAAAGAGTCTGGCACCATCGTTCTGGCACTCGCCTTTGAGATATTTATATGTATTAATGAGATCCCTTCTCAGTCTCCTCTTGTCTAGACTAAATAGGCCCAGCTCCCGCAATCTCTCCTCATAAAGAGACACTCCAGACCCCTGATCATCCTTGTGGCCCTCCGCTGGACCCTCTCCAGTAGCTCCTTGTCTTTCCTGCCATGTCATGATAGAAGGCTATCACATTGGTCAAGAATGATTACCCCTTCATGAATCCATGCTGACTCCTCCTGATGACCTTCTTCTCTTCTACATGCTTGGTGATGACCTCCAGAATGACTTGATGAAATTCAACAAGGGCAAGTGTAGAGTCTTGCATCTGGGGAAGAACAACCCCATGTACCAGTACAGGTTGGGGGTTGACCTGCTGGACAGTAGTGAAGGGGAAAGGGACCTGGGGGTCCTGGTGGATAGGAGGATGACCAGGTGGTAAAGGGGCTCAAGATAGTTGGTCAGCATTCAAGGACCACTTCTTCCAAGATCAGGATCAGAGTATCCCAATGGGTAGGAAGTCAAGTGGGGGAGCCAGGAGACCAGCGTGGTTAAACAAGGAACTGCTGGGCAAACTCATGCGGAAAAAGAGAATCTATGGATTATGGAAGGAGGGGCTGGCCACTTGGGAGGAATATAGGACAGTTGTTAGAGGATGTAGGGAGGCAATTAGGCCAGCTAAGGCCTCCTTGGAACTTAATCTTGCAAGTCTGGTTAAGGACAATAGAAAGGGCTTCTTCAAATACGTAGCGGATAAAACTAACACAAGAGGCAATATAGGCCCACTGCTGAACGAGGTGGGTGCCCTGGAGACAGAGGATATAAAGAAGGCAGAGGTGCTGAATGCCTTCTTTGCCTCTGTCTTTACTCCTGCAGACTCTCCCTGGGAGACCCAGATTCCTATAGCCCCAGAAGGAGTCAGGATAAAGGAGGAGTTTGCTTTGGTGGATGAGGATTGGGTTAGGGATCAGTTAAGCAGTCTGGACATCTATAAATCGATGGGTCTGGATGGAATACACCCACAGGTGCTGAGGGAGCTGGCGGAGGTCATTGCTGGGCCACTCTCCATCACCTTTGGTAAGTCGTGGGAAACAGGAGAGGTGCCTGAGGATTGGAGGATGGCAAATGTCATGCCAGTCTATAAGAAGGGCAAGAAGGAGGACCCGGGCAATTATAGACCGGTCAGCCTTACCTCCATCCCTGGAAAGGTGATGGAACAACTTATTCTTGACACCATCTCTAGACATATCAAGGATGAGGGGACCATTAAGAGCAGCCAACATGGTTTTACCAAGGGGAAGTCATGTTTGATCAACCTTATAGCCTTCTATGAGGAAGTAACTAGGTGGATGGATGATGGTAGAGCGGTAGATGTGGTTTTTTCTTGATTTCAGTAAGGCATTTGATACTGTCTCCCACAGCATCCTCATAGATAAGCTAAGGAAGTGTGGGCTTGATGATCAGGTAGTGAGGTGGATCAAGAACTGGTTGAAAGGAAGAAGGCAGAGAGTTGTGGTTAATGGGGCAGAATCTAGCTGGAGGTCTGTGACTAGTGGAGTCCCTCAGGGGTCCGTGCTGGGACCAGTGCTGTTTAATATTTTCATCAACGACCTGGATGAGGGAACCGAGTGTACCCTCAGCAAGTTCACTGATGATACTAAACTGGGCAGAGTGGCTGACACACCAGAAGGCTGTGTTGCCATTCAGCGAGACCTGGACAGGCTGGAGAGTTGGGCAGGGAGAAACTTGATGAAATTCAACAAGGGCAAGTGTAGAGTCCTGCATCTGGGGAAGAACAACCCCATGTACCAGTACAGGTTGGGGGTTGACCTGCTGGACAGTAGTAATTAAAATATAAAAACATCTATTCTTGCTTTTAAACCAAGACAAATGTCTATTTTTCCATCAAAAAAATGATGGAAAGGGACCTGAGGGTCTTGGTTGATAGGAGGATGGCCATGAGCCAGCAGTGTGCCCTTGTGGCCAAGAAGGCCAATGGCATCCTAGGGTGCATTAGAAAGGGTGTGGTTAGTAGGTCAAGAGAGGCTCTCCTCCCCCTCTACTCTGACTTGGTGAGGCCGCATCTGGATTACTGTGTCCAGTTCTAGGCCCCTCAGTTCAAGAAGGACAGGGAATTGCTTGAAAGAGTCCAGCGCAGAGTCACAAAGATGATTAAGGGAGTGGAACATCTCCCTTATGAGGAGAGGCTGAGGGAGCTGGGTCTCTTTAGCTTGGAGAAGAGGAGACTGAGGGGTGACCTCATCAGTGTTTACAAATATGTAAAGGGTGAGTGTCAGGATGATGCAGCTAGGTTTTTTTTCAGTGATGTCCAGTGATAGGACAAGGGGCAATGGGTGTAAACTGGAGCATAGGAGGTTCCATGTGAACATCAGGAAAAATTTCTTTACTGTGAGAATGACAGAGCACTGGAACGGGTTGCCCAGGGGGGTTGTGGAGTCTCCTACGTTGGAGATATTCAAGGCCCGCCTGGACAAGTTCCTGTGTGATGTACTCTAGGTTACCCTGCTCTTGCAGGGGGGTTGGACTAGATGATCTTTTGAGGTCCCTTCCAACCCCTGGGATTCTGTGATTCTGTGAGAGTGGCAGGGCAACAACATCTGCCAGCTCCCTCAGCACCTGTGGGTGTATCCCATCACGGCCCATGGATTTGTGGGTGTTATGTCCTGTCTAGCCTATCCTAGCCCAGCCCTCTACAACCAGGGAGAAGTCTTCCTTTCTCCGGCCTTCTCTTACCTCTGAGGTTTGGACTCCTGAGAGCCATCCTCATCAGTAAAGACTGAGGCAAAGAAGGCATTCAAGCTCCTCCTTCTCTGTGCCTTCCCTTACCAGGACACTCATCTGATTCAGCAGCGGCTCCACATTTTCCCTAATCTTCCTTTTGGTGCCGATATACTTGTGGAAGCCTTTCTTGTTCTCCTTGATGTCCTTTGCCAGACTCAGTGCCAGGTGGGCCTTGGCCTTCCTTGTCACGTCCTTACACACCCTGACGATAGTCCTATAGTCATCCCACTTGGCCTGTCCCTTTTTCCACATCCTTTAAATTTCTTTCTTAAGATTTTCTAGGAGCTCCCTGCTCATCCATGCAGGTCTCCTGCCCCCTTTGCCTGATTTCTTCATCGTGGGGATACACTGGTCTTGGGCTTGGAGGAAGTGGTGCTTAAATTGCTCTCTTGGACTCCTTTCTCTTCTAGAGCCCTATCCAAAGTGATTCCTCTAAGTAGGTGGTTGAAGAGGCTGAAGTCAGCTCTCCGGAAGTTTAGGGCTCTAGTCCTGCTTACTGTTGTGCTTCCCCCACGCAGGATCCTGACTTCCACCCTCAATGTAAAAAAGTTCTTCCTCATGTTGAGGTGTAACTTCTTGTGTTTTAGTTTAACATCAGCATTGTTCTCAGGCTAAAGTCAAAACCACAGCACTGCACCAGCTACTAAGGAGAAAAATGACTGCTAAAGCTGAACTCAGGTCAAAGAAATAAACAGTGAGGAAAAACTTTCAGAAAAAAAACAAACTCTAAGTAAAATTTGGTCAGTTGAAATTTTTGTGAAAGCTTTTTAGTGCCCGCAGAATGAATGACAAAGTACTGCGTAGGAAAAAGCCAAATGTCTTTGTTTAAAAAGCAGTTAAACACTATACTTGAGTTGGGAGTAAAGTTCATTATTATCTAATGACTCTAGCAAAAAAAACAGAGCCACTGTGTTTTAGTGGCAATAGAGCCTTTCCCCTGAGAATGGCCTTTCTACCTCTTCACAAGTGACAAGATAGACAGTAACAAACTTGCCAGGGAGTTCCTAATCCAGGCAGAGAAGTTACGTTCAACATATTTTTTCACATTGTATTTCAGAAATTGCAAGTACTGGAAAGACTGCAAAATCCTGTTGTTTGTGAGATTTGTGTAGGAGAGAGATTTCAGACAAGAACCCAAGCTTTTTGAATGCTTATACAAAGATAAACGTTCTCCTTGTAACTTTTTTGGCTACATCATTTCACGTGTGTTTAGTAGCACTTTATAAACTATCAGAATGAACTTAGGCCTTTTTTTTTCTCACCGGATTGTTCTTAAGATTCTCTGGAAGAGGTTCCTGGCAATTTTGGTGACAGTCAGATCAACTTGAAGAATGTTTGGAGCATGTAGGTGCTTAGGCTTTTGGTAACGGCTGGGTATGTTAACCACTATTTACAGGACAGGACAGAGGACAACAATTTTTTTTCGTTTAATGTATCATTTTCAGAGCTCATTAGAAATTTGTGATCACTCTATATACATCACTGTCCACTAATAGTACAGTGTTTAGATAGAAAGAGGGAATATTATTTCTTTAGAAAAATATGCTATTTTCTTCAAAAGACTAAATATTGTTGACACATTATTTACAGTATTCCTTATTCTTTGACTTTTTCTTATTCTGCGGGTAAAAAATTAAAATGAGTGAATGCTCAGTTAGTGCATATAAAAACGTTTATGTAGAAGGGTAAGTGGGTTAGATGGTTGACAGTGCAAAAGAGAGTTTGTTCTCTGACTGGAAACCTCATTAAAAAGAAAAACAGGAAAAAAAAAAAGAAAAAAAAGCCTGTTCCACAGAGCTAATACAGAAGTTTTAGAAATCCAAATCAATTTTCAGATGATCATCTGCATTAGGGGGCAGTTACATAAACTAGGCATCACTACAAATTTGAAGAAAAGGATGCTGTGAAAAATAAAACACACTTATTAGATATTTGATTAAGCATTTCCATTACATTTATAGCAAAGTATTGCAAAAATGTAGTATCTCTATGATCTTTTTTTCTTGACAGACATGGTATAGGTTAAAAAAAAACAAACCCACACTTTAAGATAATATGATTTCTCTTTTCTAGTTTTTTCTTCCTTCGTTACTGTAGCAGCATTCTATCTCCACCACCGGGATTTTGCAGCACAGAGAGCAGTCCTACCTTCTGTTAGTTAAACGCATTCTTATATATTGCTTATTGAACACTGCACATTGCATTTTGTTCTTCAGAACTAAAATAAACAGCATGTTGGCAATGGTTCAGGGTACTTTGAGCTTACTTGAGGAAACTGTGGTATTGCGATAACTGCCATTCCCTGCAGCGTTTTGCTCTTTAAAAGCAGAAGCATTTACATTGAAGGTGGAAAATTCATGATGGCAGTTTTCAGGAGATTACTGATGTACCTGTAGGAATGCCAAAATGAATTTTCACTGCTGATCATAAGTTTCTTGAAAAGGTCATAGGTGGTCAGATCTGTTTGTTAAATCAGAAACTAAATAGTTGCTACGTAATATAGAATTCCAAGAACAATTCGGGTTGGAAGGGACCTCAGGAGGTCTCGAGTCCAACCTCCTGCTCAAAGCATGGTCGATGCTGAATTCAGACAGTTTGATCAGGGCTTTTCCCAGTCGGGTCTTGGAAACATCTAAGGACAGAAACTACACAAACCTCTCTGGGCAACCAGTTGCACTGCTTGACTGCCCTCCTGGGCTGCTTGTGCTCTGCTTTGTTGTCCATCTAGCAGATATTGGGGCTGTTCAAGTCTTCCATGAGAATCAGAGCCTGTGAACATGAGGTTTATTCCAGTTGCCTGAAGAAGACCTGCATTGGGTTTACACGGCAAGGTTTTGGTATAGGTGGGGGGTGCAGGGCTGGCTTCTATGAGAAGATACCAGAAGCTGCCCTCATGCTGGAAAGAGCCGGTTTCAGCTGGCTCCAAGATGGACCTGCCGCTGGCCAAAGTCTGAGTCAATCGGAGACATTGGTAGCGCCTCTGTGATAACATACTTAGGAAAGGATAACAACTGCTGCAAAAAAGCAGCGCTGAGAGAAGTGTGAGAATATTTGAGAGCGATACCTATGCAGACATCAAGGTCATGGAAGGAGAAGGGGGAGGATGTGCTCCAGGTGCCCGAGCAGAGATGGCGCAGCCCATGGCGAAGCACATTGTCGCCCTGCAGCCCATGGAGGACCTCTTGCGAGAGCAGGTGGATGTGCCCTGAAGGAAGCTGCAGCCCATGGAGAGACCATGGTAGAGTAGGCTCCTGGCAGGAACCGTGAACCGTGGCCCTGTGGAGAGGAGCCCACTCTGGAGCAGGTTTTCTGACAGGACCTATGACCCAGTGGGGAGACCCACACTGGAGCAGTCTGTTCTGAAGGACTGCACCCTGTGGAAAGGACCTATGCTGGAGCAGTTTGTGAAGAAGTACAGCCTGTGGGAAGGACCCACGTTGGAGAAGTCTGTGGAGGACTCTCGCATGGGTGAGGCCTCATACTAGAGCAGGGGAAGAGCCTGAGGAGGAAGGAGAGGCAAAGACAACATGTGATGAACTGACTGCAACCCCCATTCCTCGTCCCCTTGCACCACTCAGAGGGAGGAGGTAGAAGAGTTGGGAGTGAACTTGAGCCTGGGAAGAAGGGAAGCGGGGGGGGGGGGGGTCGGAGGGGGAGGGGAGGGGAGAGTGTTTCCAAATTTGTTTCTATTCCTCATTATCCTGTATTTGGCAATACATTAAATTATTTTCCCCAAGCCGAGTCTGTTTTCCCTGCGACAGTAACTGTTGAATGTTCTCCCTTATCTCAACCCGCAAGCTTTTAATCACGTTTTTCTCCCCTGTTCTGTTGAGAAAGGGGAGTGATAGAGTAGTTTGTCGGGCACCTGGCAGTCAGCCAAGGTCAACCCACTTCAAGACTTCATCTACTTCTTCCTGATCAGCCAGTCTCTATCAGATACTCACACCATCCCCCACGTTGGTATGTCATCTAACCCGGACCCTTAAGCTCTCAACTGGCTTATCATCTATCCCTAGGCAAAGCTCCATGCATTCCAGGTCCTCTTTCATATAGAGCATCTTCTTGTCTTGTTTTCCCTAAAGATTCCGTATCCATCCATTGCAGCACTCCAGTTGTATGAGACATCCCACAATATCTCTCCGATCCCCGAGATCGTAGCCCTGCAAATGCTCACAGATGTCTAATTCCTCTTGTTTTTCCCCGAGTTGTGGGTATAGGTGTGCAGACACTTCAAAGAAGCACCCAATCGTGCCAATTTCTCCAAAAGGGCATGAAAGCTTTACTATAATGCTGATCTCCTGACACTTCCTATGCATATGCTTGAAGTTTTGTTGATTACAAGGACCCTCCTGCTTATGCCACATCCTTCGCTTGCCCATTTGGTCTATGGCTTTCTCACTTGACTGTTGTTCATCACTTCCCCATCATTCCTAGCATAAAGCTCTCCTTACCAGGTTATCCAGCCTGTTGGCAAAGCTGTTTGTGCCCCAGTAGGTCATGTGGATCCTGTCTCTCCCTAGCAGTCCTCCATCCTCAAAGAAGATCCCATGGGCATAGTGGCAGAACATCTAGACGGAGGCCAGTAAATAGCAGTGTACCCCAGGGGTCAATACTGGATCCAATACTGTTCAATGTCTTCATTAGTGATCTGGATGATGGGGCAGAGTGTATCCTCAGCAAGTTGGCTGATGACACAAAACTGTGAAGAGTGGCTGATACATCACAGGGTTGCGCTGCCATCCAGAGGGACCTTGACAAGATGGAGAAACGGGCTGACAGGATCCTCATGTACGTCAACAAGGAGGAGTGCCAAGCCATGCCCCTGGGGACAAACAATCCCATGCACCAGTACATGCCAGGTGGGCAGCCACCTAGAAAACAGCTTTTCAGAAAAGGATCTGGGGGTCCTTAAGAAAGGCATTTGACACAGCCTCCCATAATCTCCTTACCACCAAACTGTTGAGATATGGGCTAAATTAATGAATGATAAAGTGGGTGGAAAATTTCCTGGATTACTGGTTTCCAGGAGTTGTGATCTGTGGTGCAGAGTCCAGTACCTAGTGGGGTCTCTCAGGGATCAGTACTGGGACAAATGCTGTTTAAAGTCTTCATTAGTGACCTGGATGATGGGACCGAATACAGTCTCAGCAAGTTTGAAGATGACACCAAATGTTGGTGGGGGGTGTTGGTGCTCAAAATACTGGATGTCAAAGGGACCTGGAAAGGCTAGAGAAATGGATTGATGGCATCCTCATGGTTTAACACAGATAAATGGAAGCCTTGCATCTGAGATGGAATAACCCCATGCAACAATATAGACTGGAGGTCTGACAGTCTACAAAGAAACTTTGCAGAGAAAAACCTGAGGGTCCTGTTGGAAAGCAAGTTGAATATGAACCAGCATCATTTTGGCTCTTTTTTAGATTTGTGTGTCTACCACCGCACTTTCTTCTTTCCATCCACTGGTCCTTGCAGCAAAGAAAGACAAATGCATCCTGGGCTGTATTACCAAGAGTGTAGCCAGCAGGTTGAGGGTGAGTAGCTCGAGAGAGGACGCCTTCAACACCGGAGCGGGGGGGAGATCAGCGTCCAGGAGCCTCAACTCAGAGCGACAAGAGCCACTAAGGGAGCCTCAAGTCCTCGACAGAACCTGCCCAGGAGCCGGCAGCTCAGCTGACGGGAGCAGCTGACTCACGCGGGGCGGAGTCTGAAGCAGTGGCACCAGCCCTGACTTGTTAAAAACCTGCCCCAGGGAGCGCAGCGACCAGAGCGGGTGGAGGCAATTTGCGCGGCAGTTCCCGCGGGCAGGGGAGCGGGATGGTGAGCACTCGTCGTATGATCAGGGCCCGGTCTGGGAGCTCTGCTCTGGCTGCCCCGGCGGTGGCCAGCGTAGGCACCCAGACAGAGCCGATGAGAGGGGAGGCTGCAGTGCAGAGCTCGGGATGTAGAGAGTGCCTGCGCTGGTCTTGTGAGGGAATGGTGCACAATGGGCAGGGCTGCGCTCGGTGCTCCCTGGTGGAGGTCCTCCTGCAGCAGGGGCTGAGCCGCGGGATGCTGTTAATAGACTGCGAGATGTCAGGGAAGCTGAGAGGAAGCAGGAATGCTTGCTCCCGGCCCAAACTGTGCAGGGGCCTCGAGCTTCACCTCTATCTCATGAAGGAAAGAAGGAGGCCGTTAACCTGGGAAGCTGGGAATTAGTGACAAAAAAAAAAAAAACAACAAAAAAAAGAAGGAAAAGGACAACCAAAAGCGAGGGGCTTCCCCCTAAATCCCCTGTCCCCACGCAGAACCGCTTTGCTGTCCTGCAGGGGGCTAATGAGGAAATGCACTCAAGCCAGAAAGAGCTGGCTGATGCCCTGGTAAAGAAGATCTCTACTGGTGCTGCTAGGAAAAAGAGGCGGGTCGTAGTAGTGAGGACTCTACACTGAAAGGGACAGAAGCACTTGTCTGTCGGCCTGACCCAGTCTCAAGGGAGGTGTGTTCCTTCCGGGGACACGGATCAGAGATGTGGCACAGAGGCTGCCTGCTCTAGTAAATCCCACGGACTATTACCCACTCCTGGTGATACATGTGGGTGCTAGGGATATAGATAGTAGTAGCCTGGGGAACATAAAGAAAGACTACAGAGCCCTGGGAGAGGTGGTTAGGGGCTCTGGAGCTCAGATTGTCTTTTCGTCAATACCCCAGGATACAGGGGAGGACCTAAAAAAAGCTAGGAGGATTGGCCAGGTTAATAAATGGTTAAAAGGGTGGTGTCATAGTCAGGGGTTTGGGTGTCTTGAACATGGGACCCAAGCTCATAGGCCAGGTCTAGTGGGGGCTGGTGGAGCTGGTCTGATAAAGAAGGGGAAGAGAAGTTTTGGTAGGAGGCTTGCCAGACTGGTCAAGGAGGCTTTAAACTAGATGTGTTTAGGGAGGGGGGCATCATTCCATCCCAACACACCCAGTCAGTTGCCAGCACCTATAATAAATGCTTGGAGCACTGTAGAGATATCCCAGCTGCTCCAGCCAATGAGCCGGCTTCATTTGGAGCTCGGCTCAGATGCCTCTATACAAATGCCCGTAGCATGGGGAACAAACGAGAGGAATTAGAGATGTTTGCACGTCTAAGGGGGTTTGATATAATAGGCATCGCAGAAACATGGTGGGATGGCTCCTATGACTGGAGTGTTGGAATGGAAGGTTACAGGCTCTTTAGGAAAGACAGGCCCGGGAGGCGGGGAGGGGGAGTTGCCCTTTATGTTACGGATAGGCTGGAGAGTATGGAACTCTGTCTGGGGACAGGTGAGCAGTCCACAGAGAGTTTGTGGGTCAGGGTTAAAGGGAATATAGCTATGGGAGACATTACTGTGGGCATCTGTTACAGACCACCTGATCAAGGAGAACCTGCAGATGAAGCACGCTATAGACACATAGGAAAAGCCTCACGCTCACAGGCCCTTGTTCTCATGGGTGACTTCAACCACCCTGACATCTGTTGGAAGGATGGTAGGGCCCAGCACAAGCAATCCAGGAGGTTCCTCGATTGTGTGGAAGACAACTTCCTTCTGCAAGTAATAGAGGAGCCGACAAGGAGAGGTGCCATGCTTGACCTCGTGCTCACCAAAAGGGAAGGGCTGGTTGGAAATGTGACTCTCCAGGGCAGCCTTGGATGCAGCGATCATGAGATGGTCAAATTTGACATCCTCAGGACAGTGAGAAGAGCGTGCAGCAAGCTCACTACCCTGGACTTCAAAAGAGCAGACTTTGGCCTCTTCAGGAACCTTCTTTGGAAGGATCCATGGGATACAGCCCTAGAGGGCAGAGGGGACAAGACTATTGGTTGATACTCAAGGATCACCTGCTATAAGCTCAGGAGTGTTGCATCCCAACCAGAAGGTAGTGCAGCAGGAGGGCCAGGAGACCTCCTTGGATGGATAAGGAGCTCCTGAGGAAAATTCAGATGAAAAAAGAGGCTTATAAAAAGTGGAAGCAAGGACAGGCGGCATAGGAAGAGTACAGGGATGTTGTCTGGGAAGCTAGGGACCAGGTTAGGTTAGGAAAGCTAAGGCCCAGTTAGAATTAAACTTGGCAAGGGATATTAAGGATAACAGGAAGGGATTCTACAAGTACATAGCAAATAAAAAACAGACTAGGGAGAATGTAGGCCCCCTCAGGAAGCTCTCAGGAGAACTGGCTACACAGGATTTGGAGAAGGCTGAGGTTCTGAATGACTTCTTTGCCACGGTCTTCACTGGCAAATGCTCTGACTGCACCACCCAAGTCTTGGAAGGCAGATGCAGGGACTGTGAGAATGAAGACCTTGTGCCCACTGTAGGAGAGGAATTGGCTCGAGACCATGTTAAAAATCTGAACGTGCACAAGTCCATGGGTCCTGATGAGATCCATCCGCAGGTCCTGAAGGAGCTGGCAAATGAAGTTGCTAAGCTGCTGGCCATCATATTTGAGAAATCATGGCAGTCAGGTGAAGTTCCTGATGACTTGAAAAAGGGAAATATAAGCCCCATTTTCAAGAAGGGGAAAACAGATGCCCCGGGGAATTACAGACCAGTCAGTCTCACCTCTGTGCCTGGCAAAATCTTGGAGCAGATTCTCCTGGACGGCATGCTAAAGCACATGAAAATCAACAAGGCGGTTGGTCACAGCCAGCATGGCTTCACTAAGGGGAAATCCTGCCTGACCAATTTGGTGGCCTTCTATGATGGGGCTACAGAACTGATGGGCAGAGGTAGAGCACCTGATGTCATCTACCTTTACTGGTGTAAAGTGTTCAACACTGTCTCACACGACATCCTTGTCTCTAAACTGGAGAGACATCAATTTGATGGATGGACCACTTGGTGGATAAAGAACTGGCTGGATGGCCGCACACAAAGAGTTGTGGTCAATGGCTCAATGTCCGGCTGGAGACCAGTAACAAGTGGTGTCCCTCAGGGATCGGTGTTGGGACCGGTCTTGTTTAACTTCTTCGTTACTGACATGGACAGTGGGTTTGAGTGCACCCTCAGCAAGTTTGCCGATGACACCAAGCTGTGTGGTTTGGTTGATACCCTGGAGGGAAGGAATGCCATCCAGAGGGACCTCAACACACTTGTGAGGTGGGCTGATGCCAACCTCATGAAGTTTAACCATGCCCAGTGCAATGTCCTACACCTGGGTCGGAGCAATCCCAGGCACAGCTACAGGTTGGGCAAAGAAGAGATTCAGAGCAGCCCCCCTGTAGAGAAGGACTTGGGGGTGCTGGTTGATGAGAAAATGAACATGGGCTGGCAGTGTGCGCTTGCAGCCCAGAAAGCCAACCATATCCTGGGCTGCATCAAAAGGAGGGTGATCAGCAGGTCGAAGGAGGTGATCCTGCCCCTCTACTCTGCTCTTGTGAGACCTCACCTGGAGTATTGTGTGCAGTTCTGGTGTCCTCAACATAAAAAGGACATGGAACTGTTGGAACTAGTCCAAGGGAGGGCCACGAGGATGATCAGGGGACTGGAGCGCCTCCCGTATGAAGACAGGCTGAGGAAGTTGGGGCTGTTCAGCCTGGAGAAGAGAAGGCTGCGTGGAGACCTCATAGCAGCCTTCCAGTATCTGAAGGGGGCCTATAGGGATGCTGGAGATGGACTCTTCATTAGAGACTGTAGAGATAGGACAAGGGGTAAGGGGTTAAAACTTAAACAGGGGAAGTTTAGATTGGACATAAGAAGGAAATTCTTTCCTGTTAGGGTGGTGAGGCACTGGAATGGGTTGCCCAGGGAAGTTGTGATAAATGCTCCATCCCTGGCAGTGTTCAAGACCAGGTTGGATGAGGCCTTGGGTGATATGATTTAGCGTAAGGTGTCCCTGCCCATGGCAGGTGGGTTGGAACTAGATGATCTTAAGGTCCTTTCCAACCCTAACTATTCTATGATTCTAAGTGATCCTTATCCTCTGCTTAGCCCAGGGAAGACTGTATCTGGAGTCCTGTGCTCAGTTTGGGGCTCCCTGGTACAAGAAAGACATGAACATACTGAAGCGAGTCCAGCAGAGGGCAACGAAGATGGTCAGGGGGCTGGAGAACGTGACATAGGCTGAGAGATCTAGGACTGTTCAGCTTGGAGAAGAGGTTAAGGGGATACATTTTTGTTCTGTACAAACCATGGGAGGAGACAGAGAAGATAGAACCAGACACTTCTCAGAGGTGCACAGCAATAGGACAGGAGGCAATGAACACAAGCTGTAATATGGGAAGTTCTGATTAGATATTAGGAAAATACTTTTTTTTCTATGAGGGTGGTCAAATACAGGAATAGGTTGCCCAGAAAGGGTGTGGAACCTCTATCCTTGGAGGTAAACACAACTCAATGGGACATGTCCCTGAGCAACCTGTTCTAATTAGACCTGCTTTGAGCAGAGGGTTGGACTAGATCACCTCTGAGATCCCTTACAACCTAAATTTTTCTATGGTAAATTATTCATGATACTAAAATGAAGTTTACTGGTGGATGAAATAGCACTATAAGTTATACTGTGTCAGTCAGTTCCTCCTTCCATCTCCTTTTAAGGTACTCTCTACAAATGAAATAGTTAGCAGTTATATCAGGAAAATCCTATCATCTGTAAAATCATCATTTGCATGTAGACAACTTTTCTGAGATGTGTATCCATTCAGTGTTTTTATTTTGGTTTGTTTTTTAAAGTTCCTTTTCCAAGACAACCATGCATTTTGGGTCTTTGTTAGTATCATAGAATCATAGAGTGGTTAGGGTTGGAAAGGACCTTAAGATCATCTCGTTCCAACCCCCCTTGCCATGGGCAGGGACTCCTCACACTAGACCATGTTACCCAAGGCTCTGTCTAACCTGGCCTTGAACACTGCCAGGAATGGAGCATTTATCACTTCTTTGGGCAATCCATTCCAGTGCCTCACCACCCTCACAGTAAAGAACTTTTTCCTTTTATCTAACCTGATTTGTATGTCTGCCACCATTCTTTTTTTCACCCACTGGTTCTTGGCTCTTGTCTTTATAGTCACTTTCACCAGCTCTTTATCTAAGACGAGAACCCTTTCCTGCTTACTGGATCACAGTCCCAGTCTTCTTAACCAGCCACCTCATGTTTGCCTTTCCTCCTCACTGACTGGCCCTAATTACTATTTTCACGTGATCTTTTAGGAGGGCTTGAGGGTTGTGTTAGAATCAGGCTAACATATAGCCGTAAAAGGAGAGTGTTAATAGTCATGAAACATTTTCCATTCCCACCACAGGTTTAGTACTTGATTCTTTCTCTGCTTTAATAAGATAGCTTTAACCATATATCCTAGGCCCTGTATATGGAATAGAATAGGGTTCTTTCTTTGTTCATAGGTTAGGTACCAGAACACAGAATTGATATAATTAATAACAGAAGCAGCAGCTGAAAGGAGATGCCCCATTTAGGATCATCTGGAGCACATCCACTGGTCTTTGGTGCATTTAACATATAGAGTAAACCAAACATAATTCTCTGTTTAATATATTTGAGCTATAAAGTCAGGCAAAATTTCATGAACTGCAATAAACCACACACTCCCAACATCACTGCTCACTTTCAAGTCCATAATTGAAAGAGTAAAAGTACTAGAGCTTTTAAAAGAAAATATTACACAAGAAAGAAGAAATTTGTTTTCTTTTGTCTCAACAGTTCAACGTCTTTAGCTGACATTTTCCGAAAACAAGTTAGCCTGATAATTTATTCTACATACAAGTTTTCAGTCTTTGATTACAGTTTAACAATGTTATGAGTGACTTTCAGTTTTTCAGTATCTTAAAAAAGGATGCATTGGTCATTCTTAATAATAACCATGTCTTAATAGACCTGTTTAGGACAAAAGATATTGATTAGATATTATAAGAGCAAAGAAAATCAGGCAACAAGAGAGTGTGTGGGAAAAGGTTAACTGAAGAATGAATTTGGCAAAATATACCAGTGAAGAGGATGCTGCAAGTGTTAACATCAGTCTGAACCCAATGGTGGTATTGACTTTTTTGTGTCAATGCCAGATTATCATCAATAAATACATGTTTGCTGGCACCAAACAAGTCTTCTATATGTTTTTCGCTTCTTCATTAACCTTATAACACATCAAAAGTGTCAAGGGGATATATTTAGAGGTACTGGAAAAAGAGAGAGGGAAGGTCCTACTCTGAGTATGTACATGTTATACCATATAACCTCCAGAGGTCTCTTTTGACCTAAATTATTCTATGATTTTAAGTTTTCACAAGGGAGAAAGGAACTTGATGGCAGAAAAATATGTTCATCAAAGCAAGAAAAGAAGAGTCTAAGAGAAAACTGAATTAACATATTTTTGTTTCTCTCCCTTCCTTTGGAAAAAAATTAAATATGCATCTCATTGCACTAAACACAATTAAAAAATTACTTTTTTTTTTTGTTGTAAGCAATGACTGCAGCTGCCTCAGTGATTTAAGAAATTGCCAGTGTAGAATTTTAACTAGAATAGGGGGCCCACATGAAGACTTATTACACAGATGATCATGTTATGACAAGTTTAGATAATCCTTTCTATCAGCATAAATTAAAACTTGCCCATAAGCAACAAAATGCTGCTTATATAGCTTCACACTATGTCCATCTAACAATTACCTGAATTCATTTTAGATTGTGATGTGAATTCAACTTGTTTTCACCCAAATAATGATTTAAAATGACAAAAAAATGTTTTTCTTCATTTTTCTTTGCTACTTAAAATACAGTAGCCCATATGATGTTATTAAAAGAATGCACATTTAACTTCATAATTTAGTAACCATTCTAATTTTGATCAATAACCAACTTACTTACATAGTTCCATTTGTGTAGACTGTGTCACTTCCCTCTACATACTGAACCTGGGCTGGATAGACATGCTGTACCTGTTGCACAGTCTGTACTTGCTGTACCTGTAAAGAAAACCACCAGAAATATAGGACAGTTTACCTTATAAAAAGAATGACTAGTGCTTCAGTGCATTTAATGGTTTCTAAACAATACTCCTAGTCATGGACATCCCTGTTCTCACAATTGCTAAATAACACAAAATGTAATATTGTGCTGTAAGTCTGTAATATGCTACATGGAGTAGTAACACTGGAGATGCATGCTCTTGAGAGTATGGGTATTTTCAATGCCAAAGACAGAACCATCTGGAAAGCACAAGAACTATATGCTTCATGCAAAGCTTAAGAACAATATTTAGTAAAGAAGAAAACTTCATTTAGTCATCTAAATGCTGCTTTTCTGTTTGTTGTTTTTTCCTTGGTGGTGGTGGTAGGTTTTGTTTATTTTTATTTTTTTTTACTTCAGTTTAACTCTATAGAACACAAGCATCTAAACCACAAGTTACATTTGCTGTTAACAGGCAAACTTTGACCTGTCAGAGTAGTTCATAAAAGAAATAATTCAGTGTAATCTTAGAAGAGTCTGGTTCTCATGCATGTAATGCATCATCTACAAGAGCTCTTTAAGAACATTTTAGTTAGAAAACCTTCATCATCCTCACTACACTCTATAAAATTCCTAATCGTCCTTTTCTACCATTAACTCATATAATTTAAAGCAAAATTCTTAACTTAATTATTAACCTAATATACTGGTTTTGTTTGCAATAGAGTTAAATTTCTTCATAGTAGCTAGTATGAGGTTATGTTTTGGATCAGTGCTGGAAACAGGGATGTTTTAGTTAGTACTGAGCGGTGCTTGCACAGTGTCAAGGGTTTTTCAGCTTCTCACACCGCCCTGCCAGCAAGTAGGCTAGGGATACACAAGAAGTTGGAAGGGGACACAGTTGGGACAGATGACCCCAACTGACCAAAGGGATATTTCATACCATATGACATCATGCCCAGCAATAAAACTCAGGGGGAGGTTGGCAGGGGGGATGCTCCTCAGGGACTAGCTGGGCAATGGTCAGTTGGGGTTTCATTTTTCTCTCTCTTGGGTGTTTGTTTGGGGTCTTTTCTTCTTTTCCTTACAATTCATTAAATATTATTACTTTTTTATTTATTAAATTGTTTTTATCTCAACTCATTATTTTTCTCACTTTTGCCCTTCTGAGTCTCTCCCCCATCCCATTGGGGGGGGGGGGGGGGGGAGTAAGTGGCTGTGTGGTGCTTAGATGCCGGCTGGGGTTAAACCACAACACCTAAGTGAAAATTTATATGAAAGCCTTAATTCTGAAAAAAAAAAACAAAACCAAACAAACCCTAACAAACAAAAACCCACATTACTTTGAATAAGACTGCTCAGGTGTGACAGAAAACAGATGTTTCCATCAGTCAGCAGTAATCAGAAGTACTCTTTTTGATGGTTAAATAGAAAAAACAGCAGTTTTCTGATTTCCTATGTGAACCATTACATAAACTGACATTGGCCTACCATCCCTTAACAGTGTTCCTGAACTATAATTTCCCAAATTTAAAAAATAAATCTCATCATTAAGGCAAGATAAAACTATGTACAGAATTCTGATTTTAGATAAAAGTGCATTAAAAGTACTAATAAGGTCAAGAGAAAAATACCAGGGTAAAATAAATAAGGATTCATAAACCCCATTTAAAATTAAAAAAAAATATAATCAAATACAGTGCCTAAAAAAAAAAATAAATAAATGTTAATACATTAATTAGTCTGGAATATTTTTAGAAAGCAGCGCATGCTGTAATGTTGATATTTAGATAAATGACCAATATAAGTTCATGACTGTTTTTCATATGTTAAATCTGATTTTGCATTAAGCTCCAATTTTGATTGGCAAAAATATGTATGTCCATTCTAATGATACAATTATTTCTGAATGCTATGGTCATAGTCTATGATGAATAGGAAAATTTGATGCATGGATATACCTTCTAAAATTGATTAGACACTTGATTTTAATTTTCCTCTTCAAATTATTCTGTTTTGCATGAAGTAAACCATAAGATCATTGAGATGAATTTAAAATCTTTATAAGCTTGCTGCCTCATGCTTATGAGTGCATGTTAAAACAGGAATGATACATGAGTGTAAAATCATATTTGAGGAAACAAGACTAAGAAAAAAAATCCACAGGATGTTAAATGGCATTTAATTATGCTCCTCGCTTTTTGGCCTTAGTACTACTACTACAAGTACTTGTACATGTATAGGTTTCTCCCTTCATCATTGCCAAAACTGACAATTGCTGTGTTGCTTGAAAACACCTGTGAAGCTACTGCCACTACACTCAGAAGAAGATTTTAGTTTTTCATTAACAACATTCTTTCAAATTTTTAGATTGAAAACTAGCTGAACGGCTGGGCCCAGACAGTGGTGACCAGTGGCACAAAGTCTAGTTGGCCGATAAACTTGGGGCTGTTTAGCCCAGAGGCTAAGAGGAGGATCTCATGTGTACAAATACCCGAAGGGAAGGTGCAAAGAAGATGAAGCCAGGCTTTTTTCAGTGGTGACCAGTGACAGGTCAAGAGGCAATGGGCACAAACTGAAACACAGAAAGTTCTGTCTAAAAACCAGGAAACACTTTTTTACTGACAGTGACTGAGCACTGGAAGGGGCTGCCCAGAGGCGCTGTGTAGTCTCCTCCCTTGGAGATATTCAAAAGCCATCTGGACATGTTCCTGGGAAACCAGCTCTAGGTGACCCTGCTTGAGCAGGGGAGATGATCTCCAGTAGTTCTTTTCAACCTTAACCATTCTGTGCTTCTGTAATAAAGATTTAAGGTAGAGATCTATATAAAAGTCCTAATTCAGCAAAAGCTTTTCAGTGGCAAAAAAGTCTAGTTGGAGGCCAGTGACTAGTGGTGTACCCCAGGGGCCAATACTGGGTCCAGTCCTGTTCAACATCTTTATCAATGATCTGGATGATGGGGCAGAGTGCACCCCTAGCCATTTTCTGATGGCACCAAACTGGAAAGAGTGGCTGATACATCACAGGGTTGTGCTGCCATCCAGAGGGACCTCAAAAGGCTGTAGAAATGGGCTGACAGGAACCTCATGAAATTCAAAAAGGAGAAGTAACAAATCCTGCGCAGAGAAAGAACAACCCCATGCACCAGTACAGTCTGCCGACCAGCTAGAAAACAACTTTGCAGATAAGGACCTGGGGGTCGTGCTATCTGCAGTCTGGAGGAAAATCTTGTTTAAAGGCTAACAACATCACTCTAAATGCAGCAAACAGATAAAAGATCAATTTTGAGGCACTGAGGCATCTTGTGTTGGATTACAGCACAAATCCAGAAAGCAATGACCCTAGAAAGACTGTGACAGAGAAGTGCTCTATTGCCAGGGATAAACAGAAATGGGCAACAGAAACCAGGCCTCTGCAGAAGACACAGAAGGTGGTTTATGACAAAAAGGTACTGACTACAAATTTTAACAGACTCCCCTACGGCTTTTGATCATGGGCATGTGGTAGAAACACCCCTTTTCTGCTATTCTGGCGGGGCCTAGAAACTGACAGAAAAAGTATTCTATAAAAACTCTTTTGGAGAAAAACATTCAGAGAGATATCAAGCTATAGAAATGAGCTGGCAGGAACTTCATTTACTTCAACAAGGAAGAGTGCCAAGTACTGTGCCCAGGGAGGAGCAACCCCATGCACCGGTACATGCCAAGGGGAGCAGTCAGCTGGAAAGCAGCTTTGCAGAAAAGGACCTGGGGTTCCTGGTGGACACCAAGTTCAACATGAGACAGCAGTATGCCCTTGCCACAAAGAGGGATAATGGTATCCTGGGCTGCATTAGGCAAAGTATTGCCAGTAGGTCCAGGTAGGTGACCCTTCCCCTTTATTCAGTGCCAGTTGAGTACTGTGCACCTAGAGTCCTGTGTCCAGTTCTGGGTTCCCCAGTACAAGAGAGACATGGACACACTGGAGAGAGTTCAATGATGGGCCATAAAGATGGGATTGGAGCATCTGTCCTACAAGGAAAGGCTGAGAGAACTGGGACTGTTTAGCCTGGAGAAGCAAAGGCTTAGGGCAGGGGGGATCTCATCAATGTATATAAATACCTAAAGGGAAGGCACATAGAAGATGGATCCAGGCTCTTTTCAGTGGTGCCCAGTGACAGGACCAGAGGCAATGGGCACAAAACTGAAACACAGAAGGTTCCATCTGAAAATCAGAAAACATTTTTTTACTGTGACAGTGACTGAGCACTGGAAGGGGGTGCCCAGAGAGGTTGTGCAGTCTCCTCCTTTGTTAATATTCAAAAATCATCTGGACATGTTCCTGGACAACCAGCTCTGGCCCTGCTTGAACAGGGGGTTGGACAAGATGACCCCCAGAGGTCCCTTCCAACCTATGATTTTGTGATCCTGTGATTTCCACCAATTATTAACTTAGTAGGGATGAACTTTGAGCAAGTACCCAAAGATAAGCATTTAAATTCTTGTTAAGTGCCCAATGTTTAAATGTTTTGCTGAAACACTGGGGTGGGTTTCTTGGGGGTGAGCAGTTTGTTTAAAAAAAAAAGGGCAAAAAAAACCCCAAATAAGTTCCAAGTTACATTATAACATAAGTTATATTAATGCAATTACGAGACATTATGAATTGAGTTTGTATACCAGGAAAAATTATTACTGAAATGTATGAGGCAGTAAAATAGCACTGCAAGTAACATTCAGGAAGGATCATCACCTTAAATTTTAAAACTAAACAAAATGCTAGAAATTATAGTTTAAGCAGTAGTGATTGACTAGCACAGAAACAGACTTACATAATTTAACAAGTTATTCTTAGTTTTAATATTGATTCTAAAACTGTAACACCAACTTATGTTGAAAAAGAACATCAGATTTCACCTAAAGAACCTAATAAACTGACAGCTGAAGGGAGGGGAAGTGGAGGGGAAAGTGCTGTTCTCTTCTCCCCGGTATCCTGTGATAGGATGAGTGGGAGACCTCAGGGGAGGTTCAGACTACGTATTAGGAAGCATTTCTTTACTGAGAGGGTGGTCAAGCTCTAGAACAGACTTCCTAGAGAGGTGGTCAGTGCCCCATTCCTGTCAGCGTTTAAGAGGTATTTGGACAATGCCCTGTCCTGGGTTTGGCTGAGATAGCGTTAATTTTCTTCCTAGTAGCTGGTGCAGTGCTGTGTTTTTTTTTAGTCTGAGAATAATGCTGATAACACACCAATGGATTAGGTGTTGCTAAGTAGCACTTACCCTGGTTAAGGAGTTACCTGGAAGGGACAGATCGCTGCTTGGGTTGGGCGGGTATCAGCGGGTAGTGAGCAATTGTATTGTGCATCATTTATGTTTATTGGGCTTTTTTTCCTTTCCCCTTTTAGTTTTATATTCTCTCCCCTTGTTATTTCCCTTATCATTATTATTACTAGTAGTAGGAGTATCATATTGTACTTTGGTTATTACACTGTTCTTATCTCAACCTGTGGGGTTCACAGTATTTCAATTCTCCTCCCCATCCTGCCTGGGGAGTGGGGAAAAGGGGGTGTAAACAAGCGGCTACATGGTGCTGAGTTACCAGCTGGGTTTAAACCATGACATGCCCTTAATAATATGCTTTAACTTTTGGTCAGCCCTGAAGTGGTCAGACAGTTGGAGTAATGATCGTTGTAGGTCCCTTCCAACTGGAACAAATAATTAAACAAAACCCAAAAAAACTAACCTAAATTATACATACTAAAGGAGTCTTGGACAAAAGTCATGGCTTTTCACATTCAGTTCCTGTTTTCCAACTCCACTTCCCTTCTCAATCTCCCCACACACCACTCCCTTTAATGCTGGTGGGGCTGCATAGGTGATTAATCATGTCACAGAAGTGTGTGCTGAGCTGTCTGCTTCAGAAGCCCCTTTAATTCTCTGGCAAATCCAAATTATGTGTTACATATGGTTTTATTTCAAATACCTTTCTCTAGTTGTGCAAGAACCTTCAGGAAGCCCAGCTTAGAAGTACAAAATGACACTGCTTCTGTATTTTACATCTATATTGTATTTATTTCAAAAAATTCCATATTCCTTATCAACCTTTCAAATGAATAATTATAAATAGTCAATAAATTAAATGAATATATTTTTAATGAGCTATAGCACACATTCCATAGTAATCTACTTTTAGAATCATGAATATGTATTTCTGGTGATTGCCAGATATTCTAGTTCAAGAAATAAACTCTGAAAAATACATGTCTGCTTATGTAGCTTTTAGTTCCAGCAAAATAAAATTGAGTAAAACAGTGAAAAGGAGTTGCTTTTGCAGCCTTGTAAAAAATCAGTTTTTCAGTACACCTGTTGAAATGCATCATTCTGTCTTGCCAGGGTTTTTTTGTTTTCCCAGAATTAATAGACACCTACCTGTTGCTGAACCGGTACCTGCTGTACTACCTGTGTGGGCACTGCTGCCTGGCCAGCCACAGATGCCTGTAAAGTCACAGTCGAACCTGTGTCCGACCCAGCCTCTGATGTCTGCATCGTGGTCTCTGAATAAAATTAAAATATAAAATTAAAAGTTCAGCACAAACGTCTTTGTTTTTTTTTTTGGCACTTATCTTTATTCATATCTTAAAAGAAGAATGAATATTCACCCCAAATCCAATCTGGGGATTGGCTAAAGATTGTTTCACATACTAGTACATGGAGATTTATTTTTCCTTTCTTAAAATGTTGCTTTGGCCTAAAATATTAGAAAATTCATATTATATATTATTGCTTTGTCTAATCTAAGGTGTGCTTAGTGTTTTCAGCATTTCAAGAGAATACTATAAGCTTTGGACTTCATGAATTTTTTTCTAACAGTTACAGTATGCTTTGTAACAGCAAATATATTTATCAAGCTGGAAGAAAGGTGCACACAAACCTACTTACTGCTTTGAGGCAAAGAACTAGGAAAAAATCCATTTACAGGTCTGATTCTTCTCTAACTATACTTGCACACATTAGCTGCAACTGTCAAATTTTGGGAGAAGACTCAAAACCTTATACCATATTAAGACAACATACTTTAAGCTAGCTATATACACAAAAATAATTAATGTTAGAATCTGCACGTATAAATATTTACTTCTTAATTAAGCATACCTTCAGAAAAAGACTTGCAATAATCAATGCAATTAAACTGAATGCTGGAAATGTTTCACACCAACTCATCACAATTCTAAAGAACTAAAAGACTAATTTCTATAGTAATCACAACACAAGTAAATTAAATTTCCTCCAATATTGTCAGCTTTCAGAAAGAACTAACATACACTGAATAAAGTGTACTGTAAGAACACAATGCGTAAAATATACAATACCAGAAAGAAATTTTCTTCCTGAGATGTTTCAAATCCTTATGTACTGAAATATTCAGTTTTCTCTTACCTTACTTGCACTCAAATTATCTTATTTACTAGTGTAAATAAACAGAAACTTTTCTTATTTATATGATTTCAGGAACAACTCATAAAAACCAGAAACAAGTAAAAGTCCTCCCATCAGCTTATAAATAACTACCCATTCTTCAAAGCTGTCCTTCCTCTGGTTTACTGAGTTGCACTATAAATTCATTTAGGTTGGAATGGACCTCCTGAGATCATCTCATCCAACCCCTCTGCTCAAGAGGGTCACCTAGAGGCAGGTTGCTCAGGGCCGTGGGTTCTTAATATCTACAAGGATAGAGACTCGACATCTTTGGACAACCTGGAACAGTCCTTGACTAACCTTCAAGGTAAAAAAGTGATTTCAAGCATTCAGATGGAAATTCCTTTTTTCTATTTGTGCCCACTGCCTCTAGTTCAGTTAATGAGCACCACTGAGTCTTGCTCCCTCATCTTCATTCTCCCATCAGGGAGAGGAGGGGAGGGGAGGGGCAAAACAAGAAATGAGACAAGACAAGATTAGAGTGAGTGAGCAGCTGTGTGTTGTTAAGATGCCTACTGGGATTAAACCACAACAGCCTGTTAGCCCTTTTCGGACCCCGTATCGGCTTTATGTGGCAAGGTTTTGGCAGTGGAGAGGCAGACTACAGAGCTGACTTCTGTGAGATCAGGAACTGCACTCATGTTAGACAGAGACAGCTTTACCCAACTCCAAAATGGACACATCACTTCCCAAGGCTGAACCAGTCAGAGAAGTTGGTGGTGCTTCTGTGATAACATGTTTAAGAAAGGGTAAAAAATGCTATGCAGCAGCTGTGAGTCTACTCCAACCTTGACGACATGCACTGCAAATACTCCAATCCCCACAACAGGCACTGCAGCTGAACCAGAGAACCAAACCGTGCTGTTATCAGTCTCCCCTGTACAGAAGAAATGGACGTGAATGATAGCTTGTATAGTGAAACAGGAAGAAGCAGGGCCAGCAGAAGAAACAGAGGAAGAGGCAGAACATGAGGTAACCTCTCGATACCTGTCTCTGAGTGAGCTGCAGGATAGATGAAAAGATTTCAGCCATCACCCAGGTGAGCATGTGATCACCTGGCTGCTCCGATGTTGACATAATGGAGCTAGTAGCCTGGAATTAGATGGTAGGAAAGCCAAGCAGCTGGGATCAGTTGCTAGGGAAGGGGGCATTGACAAGGTGATTGGGAGAGGGACATAAGCCCTCAGCCTCTGGAGGAGACTCCTGTCAAGGAAAGGTGTCCCTTCAAGGAAGATGACATACGTTACCCAGGCAGGCGTACTACAGAAGAGAGATGTATCCCAGTACCTGAAGGAATTAGTTTTGCTAGAGATGATTTATTATAACTTGAACCACACACAGTTACCCACAGATCCAGACAAAGTCCAATGTACATAAACCATACAACAATCCAATACCACACACCATTTTTCCTGTCCTAAAAGACTGCTAAAGCAGATGGAAACCAAAGCCTCAGGCAAAGGCAAAACCACCCATGGAATTTCTGTTGAGAAGGATCTGGGTGTACTTGGTGGGTAATGCTGAACGATGGGGAAGCCCAGTATGTACCTCAAGGGGATTCTTAACATGAGCCAGCAGTGTGCATTCGCAGCCCAGAAAGCCAGCTGTATCCTGGGCTGCATTGAAAGGACTGTGACCAGCAGGTCGAGGAAGGTGATCCTGCCCCTCTACTCTGGTGAGACCTCACCTGGAGTACTGTGTACAGTTCTGGTGTCCTCAACATAAAAAGGACATGGAACTGTTGGAACAAGTCCAGAGGAGGGCCACGAGGATGATCAGGGGACTGGAGCACCTCCCATATGAAGACAGCCTGAGAAAGTTGGGGCTGTTCAGCCTGGAGAAGAGAAGGCTGAGTGGAGACCTCATGGCAGCCTTCCAATATCTGAAGGGTGCCTACAAGAATGCTGGAGATGGGCTCTTCATTAGGGACTGTAGTGATAGGTCAAGGGATAACAGGTTAAAACTTAAACAGGGGAAGTTTAGATTGGATATAAGGAAGAAATTCTTTACTGTAAGGGTGGTGAGGCACTGGAATGGGTTGCCCAGGGAAGTTGTGAATGCTCCATCCTTGGCGGTGTTCAAGGCCAGGTTGGACAGAGCCTTGGATGACATGGTTTAGTGTGAGATGTCCCTCACTAAGACTTGATTTGGAGTTTTAGAAAGAAGGCAGTCCTTATTGCAGCACTGGGTGCACATACGAATCATTTTGCAAAAGTGAGCGCATCTGTAGTCTACAAGCAGCATCCATGTATCCAATGAACTTATGCATATTTACAACCTTTCTGGGAAAATTCTTTACAAATTCACTAGATTTCCTGGAGCTAATTGCAATATTTGCATTTTAATTATGCATGTGCTTTCTTGCTAAGTGGTGGTCTCAACGGGTCTCTGGTGGTCGCCAATAGTCATCCTCACTGTGTCTGTGCTTGCCCATGTGCAAGACTCTTGTGAATTACTTAACAACTGTGTCTGTGTTTTAGGTCAGTTTGTTCTGATTTGTTCCTTATCTTGAAGGAGTGGCCCCATCTGTCTTGGTTACTCCTTCCTTATCTTCAAAGGCTACCCTTGTTTTATACATACCCCAAGGCCACACCAGCCGATCTTACTCTCAATAAAGCAGTCCCAATTTACAACCTAACATCTTGTTTACAATTAACAGAGTGGTTTTAATTTACAACTTAGCATTTTAGCTTACAATTCCCCCCTGTGAGGGGGGATATATGTGTATCCTATAAGTCTCACTTCATATTATTTTCCTATATTTAATTCTGTAACACCATTGTGATCAGCAAATATAACACTGAATCATGATGCATGCTAGGGTACAAACACAAACTAGCATTATAAT
This sequence comes from Pezoporus wallicus, assembly GCF_028554395.1. Taxonomy (NCBI): domain Eukaryota; kingdom Metazoa; phylum Chordata; class Aves; order Psittaciformes; family Psittacidae; genus Pezoporus; species Pezoporus wallicus. Next base: position 64,160 of record NW_026641819.1, read on the forward strand.
TATTATAAAAAAATTCTTTAACCGTGTCAAATTTGGTAGCCAAGATGTAAGTTTGTACCATAACTCTTCAAAACCCCATGAGGTATTGTCTCTAGTGACTTGGTGCAAGACTTTTGTCTATTCCCAAATTTTGGCCAAATCTGTACAAATGCCTCCTTGGGAAGCTAATAGCAAGTCAAGGGCCATATGGTTTTGCAGTGTCACCTGGGATAGGCCGGATACCTCAACCAGTAATGCCTGTATTGCATCTATAATTTTATTTTCAGTGTTTTTAATTACTGCAGATATATTTACGATCATCTTTTCTAATTTACCTATTCCCAACCAAGGAAGAAACAGTCTAACAAAACTGAAATCTTGCAGGACTATCTGCAATAGCATTATGAGTTCTCTTGATCCATTTTAGGAAGGTTGTTATCCATCCTTCTTCTGGTTTTAGGGTTTTGATTATAATAATATTTGGGACTACAACACCCAACATACATGTTCCAGTCAATTTTTGGGGAAGGTCTTTTCTAGCAGTATTATTACACAGCCAATACCACCCTTTCCCTTCAGAAGCATTCCAAAAGCCAGTTTGGGGTCTCTTAGCCTGGAGTTGCATTGCTCAGCTGCAATTTGGGTAATGTCCTACTGATACATTACCAGGATTAAGGGCTTTGTTCACAGTCACACATATGGTATCTGAAATATCTGGGGTTTGAATTTTCAAAACCTGAAGATTTCTGTGGTATCGATCAGTATAACTGGGGTTTGTCCACAGCATATTCCAATTTGTTCTGAAAGGAATGGGGATTCCTATTAATGACATAGCCTCATCTGAGCGTTTTGAGAGGTATATACAAATCAAACAATCAGACATATTAAGTATTTGAGTGAGATTCTGGACTAACATATAGGCTAATATAAATTGATGATGAAGGGACTGGAGCACCTCCTGTATGAAGACAGGCTGAGAAAGTTGGGGCTGTTCAGCCTGGAGAAGAGAAGGCTGAGTGGAGACCTCATGGCAGCCTTCCAGTATCTGAAGGGGGCCTATAAGGATGCTGGGGAGGGACTCTTCATTAGGGACTCTAGTGACAGGTCAAGGGGTAATGGGTTAAAACTTAAACAGGAGAAGTTTAGATTGGATATAAGGAGGAAATATCTACTAGTACCAACCTGAGCCTCTTATGCCATGGCAATTCTGTAAAGTCCACTTGCCAACAGTCTCCTGGAGAACTGCCTTTGTTGTTCCAGGTTGGGGTCTCTTAGCATGGTAAGAATTATTTCCTAAACAATTCTTTACACACTTCTTTATAACAATTTTTATAATTACAGCCATTTGTATACTCAGAACTTGGAGTTTTAAAGCCTCAGTCATTGATTCTGTTCCCCATTGAGTTCCCCGGTGTTTTTCTTCAGCTGTTTTTCTCATAAGAGGCTGGGGAATTATTATCTGTCTGTTTCATCATTCTTCTTAGCTCCTAATAGACTAGGTAATCTCTCACCCTCACTTTGATAACTTGGAAGTTCATTATCCTAGCACTGATACTTATAAGGCAATACTAAAAAACGGTCCCTCCCGCAGCTTCTTTGGTTGCTTTGGCAGCAACGCAATTCACTGGAGTGTTATCAAATTGAGATGCCTTGCAATGCATTATTGCTACCTTCCAAGGTAGCTAGACTCTTTTTAACATTGCCTGTACTATTTCTCTATATTTTATAGGGGACCCTAGAGAGGTTACCAATCCCGTTTCTTTCATTTTGACCCCATGGGCATAAACAATTCCAAAAGCAAATTTTGAGTCCATCCATATGGTTATGGTTTTACTTTCTGACAATTCCAGAACTCTCAGTGTGATCAGCTTGTCTTTCTGTGCTGATGTGTTGGAGGGGCAGGGCTTTAGCCTTTATTGTATCATGTTTGATTACCACAGTGTATCCTGCTTTAGAGTTTCCATTTTTCACAAAGCTGCTACCATCCACAAACAGCTCCCAGTCCACATCCTTTAGGGATGTACCTTGTAAGTTGGAATGACTGGAATACACTAGCTCAATAGAATCATAGAACAGTTAGGGTTGGAAAGGATCTTAAGATCATCTAGTTCCAACCCCCTGCCATGGGCAGGGACATCTCACACTAAATCATGTCATCCAAGGCTCTGTCCAACCCTGCCTTGAACACCGCCAGGGATGGAGAATTCACAACTTCCTTGGGCAAACCATTCCAGTGCCTCATCACCCTAACAGGAAAGAATTTCTCCCTTATATCCAATCTAAACTTCCCCTGTTTAAGTTTTAACCTGTTACCTCTTGACCTATCACTACAGTCCCTAATGAAGAGTCCCTCCCCAGCATCTCTATAGGTCCCCTTCAGATACTGGAAGGCTGCCATGAGGTCTCCACTCAGCCTTCTCTTCTCCAGGCTGAACAGCCCCAACTTTCTCAGCCTGTCTTCATACGGGAGGTGCTCCAGTCCCCTGATCATCCTTGTGGCCCTCCCCTGGACTAGTTCCAACAGTTCCATGTCCTTTTTATGTTGAGGACACCAGAACTGTACGCAATACTCCAAGTGAGGTCTCACAAGCGCAGAGTAGAGGGGCAGGATCACCTTCCTCGACCTGCTAGTCATGCTCCTTTTGATGCAGCCCAGGATACGGTTGGCTTTCTGGGCTGCAAGTGCACACTGCCGGCTCATGTTAAGTTTCTCATCAACCAACACACCCAAGTCATTCTCTACAGGGGGGCTGCTCTGAATCTCTTCTTTGCCCAACCTGTAGCTGTGCCTGGGATTGCTCCGACCCAGGTGTAGGACCTTGTACTTCTCATGGTCAAACTTCATAAGGTTGGCATCAGCCCACCTCACAAGCGTGTCAAGGTCCCTCTGGATGGCATTCCTTCCCTCCAGGGTATCAACCGAACCACCCAGCTTGGTGTCATCAGCAAACTGGCTGAGGGTGCACTCAATCCCACTGTCCATGTCACTGACAAAGATATTGAACAAGACCAGTCCCAACACCGATCCCTGAGGGACACCACTCGTTACTGGTCTCCAGCCGGACATTGAGCCATTGACCACAACTCTTTGTGTGCGGCCATCCAGCCAGTTCTTTATCCACTGAGTCGTCCATCTATCAAATTGATGTCGCTCCAGTTTAGAGACAAGGATGTCCTGTGAGACAGTGTCGAACACTTTGCACAAGTCCAGGAAGATGACATCAACTGCTCTACACCTGCCCATCAGTTCTGTAGCCCCATCATATAAGGCCACCAAATTGGTAAGGCAGGATTTCCCCTTAGTGAAGCCATGCTGGCTGTCACCAAGCACCTTGTTGCTTTTCATGTGCCTTAGCATGCCTTCCAGGAGAATCTGCTCCAAGATTTTGCCAGGCACAGAGGTGAGGCTGACTCGTCTGTAGTTCCCTGGGTCATCCATTTTCCCCTTCTTGAAAATAGGGGTTATATTTCCCTTTTTCCAGTCGTCGGGAACTTCACCTGACTGCCATAATTTTTCAAATATGATGGACAAATACAGACATTAGTCTGTAAATAGTTGTGAGTCAGCTCTCCTGCTTCTCGACTGGTTGTCAAAACCGTTCCTGGGTTCAAAAGGTTAGTCACTTTCAATTCTACATCCTCTTGTTCTAGAAGCACAGCCTGATATTTTCACAGCCTGCTTGGGGAAAGCCAATGACTGCTTTTCTGTTCCAGAATGGTTGTTACCATGTGAAGTAAAAATGTAGTCCATTTTTGTCCCAAAGTATTCAATAAAATTTTCTATTAGAGGCTCTAATCCTTTTCTTGATTCCGGTTTAATAGGATATTGTTTCTGTCTTACCAGTCTGACGTCTGGTTTCAGATGAATAGTTACTGGTTCTGCACTTCGTGATCGTCCTGGTATTCCAGCAGCCCATACTAGTGGTGTGACTGCATTCTCCACTTCCTCTGGTATGTCTGGCTCAGTGGCTGGTTTCTGTAACATAAAAACTTGGGCCTCCACAGCCTTTTCATCAGGAACATGTATCTGAATTTTTCTTTCTTTAAACATAATTTATGCATGTAATTTACTCCATATATCCCTATACAATATAGCACGGGGCACTCAGGCATGGAAAGAAATTGATGGGTCAACAATTTTAAAATTTAAAGGTTAAAAGAAAAGATGGGTTCCTGTCCACCCTGTGGCACCAATGACTGTTTCCTTAATTGCCCTTTACAAATATTTATAGCAGAATAGGTAGCTTCTGTTTTTACAAGAAATTTTATCTTAGCATTCCCCAATCTAACTTGTAACCAGGGGTTTTGTTGGTAAGGGTTTCAAATCTTCCCCCGGTCCTCCTCAATCTTCATCTAAAGTAATCATTTTTCTGCCTGTCCTGACATTCCACTAAATCTCCGGTGTTTCTTTTGATTATTAGGGCATTCTCTCTTCCAGTGCTCCCTCTGTTTACAAATTGCACACTGGTCATTCTCGAAGTGAACTCGTGGGGTCTGTTCACAAACCTTTCCATGTAATCCTTCTTTCTGACCCTTTCCTCCCAGGCCGCTCCCTCCTTTCCTGGTTTCCTGTGTGACAGCTACAGCCAACAATCCCCCCCCCCACACACATTCTTTTCCTTCTTTTCTCTCTCCCCTTCAACGTCTCTGTTATTGTACACTCTCCAGGCTGTTTCCAGCAATTTATTGAGTGACCGAGAATCTGTCCCTCACAGTTTATGCAGCTTGCATTTAATATCTGGATTTGACTGACCAATAAAAAAATATAACTGCGCTGCATCTTTTTCAGGGTCTATATCCGTATACTTCCTAGCCATCACCGCAAGTCTTTCATAAAAGGCAGACAGATTCTCCTTTCATCTGTATTACTTGATATAGTTTTAGGAATCACATGTTTCATTCCAAACAAAACCAACCGCTAACACTTGGTTAATAGATCCTGCTCAGCCAGAATATTTGGATCCCACTTAGGGTCTATGAAGGGAAAGTGGTCATACACTAAACTCCGCTGACCCCCTGAGCGTGCATCTTTTCTTCCTCCTCCCTTGCTTTTGCCAGCACTATACTTATGTTACCAAAGTATACTTGTAAATTATTCCAATATGGATCTTGTGTTCTAATAATTGTCTCCATCATTTAAATACTTTCTCAGGATCTTCCCTATAGGGCCCAGCTAACTCTTTCCAGGCTCATAAATCTGACACAGGAAACAGCACCTTGATATTCACAGGTCCCTCTGCCCCTCCTTTTCCAATGCTAATACCATAGGGTCTTTATATATATGCATACACCCCATTCACAAGTCCAAATTATTCTGCAAATCAAAGAATAAATCAACATACCATAATTCAGCCCACTTTGCCTCCCTTCGGCAAAACAGCGTCAGTTGCAAAATCACATTATAATTAATCGTACAGTTCACAGGCCACTTCGCTCCAGACTCCAGCTTATACAATGCCCACCACTGATTACAACACCTTATCAAAGTCTCCCGAGTGACTGAGCCACCCAGAGTCCACCAATTTGTTTCCAATGTCATAAAATGCAACCCAATGGGGATTCTTCAAAATCCCCCTATGGAGGCAGTGGTACCCAGGATCATGACCTCCATCCAAATACAGTGTCCGGACAACCAAACAAATCCTTACCCACTACACAGGCAGTCCCCTCTGACAATGTGGATAAGTTAACAAGTATAAAGAATGCCTTCTCAAAGAAATAAAATCAGGGGTCTTACCGAGGTCCCAAGTCGGTCCGGGGATCTGTGGTTCCTTTCAGGGAAGTCCCTAGTGCCAACATGAAAGTCCCAGAGATTCCCCGGATCCATGGGAAACATGGCAGAGTGTCCCTGTTCTGGTGCAAATTGTTACACAGAAGATGGTTGAAGAAACTCTCCAAGACTCGATTTGGAATTTTAGAAAGCAGGCAGTCCTTATTGCAGCATTGGGCGCACACATGCCTTAAATCTACAAGCAGCATCCATATATCCAATGAACTGATGCATATTTACAACCTTTCTGGGACATTCTTTACAAATTCACTAGATTTCCTGGAACTAATAGCAATATTTGCATTTTAATTATGCATGTCCTTTCTTGCTAAGTGGTGGTCTCAAGGGGTTTCTAGTGGTCACCAATAGTCTGCTGATTGACCTCTGTGTTTGTGCATGTGCAAAAGACTCTTGTAAATTACTTAACAATAGTGTCCATGTTTTAGGTCAGTTTGTTCTGATTTGTTCCTTATCTTGAAGGACTGGTCCCATCTGTCTTGCTCACACCTTTCTTATCTTCACATCAGGTTGACTACATAGGGGTGAACCAGGTGTTGGTTACTCCTTCCTTATCTTCCAAGGCTACCCTTGTTTTATACATACCCCAAGGCCACACTGGCCCATCTTGCCCTCAACAAAGTGGTCCCAATTTACAACCTAATATCTTGCTTGCAATTAACAGAGTGGTTTTAATTTACAACTTATTATTTCAGCTTACAACACTGTGTATTATAACTTACATGGTGTCTATATGCCTATCACCTCACTGAGTGCCTAATAGCACCCGTCTCCACCACTCCAGATTTGAGGATCTGAACCCGACTCCCTTCTGATCACCACATTAGTGAAGAATGAAATTTGATGAAACCAGATAAATGAAGGGGTGATGGAATCAGAACTGGCTTCAGCATGCAACAATCCAATGCCACACTTCATCTTCCCTGCTCTGAAAGTCTCTTATGACAGATGGAACACAAAGTCATGGACTAAATTAAATTAACTCAATGGACTTTTATAGGAATGGTCCACAGACTAAGGCAATAATAGATTCAGAGCAGCCCTGCAGAGAAGGACCTGGGGGTGCTGGTTGATGACAAACTTAACATGAGCAGGCAGTGTGCACTCACAGCCCAGAAAGCCAACCATATCCTGGGCTGCATCAAAAGGAGCATGACCAGCAGGTCAAAGGAGGTGATCCTGCCCCTCTACTCTGCTCTTGTGAGACCTCACTTGGAGTACTGTGTACAGTTCTGGTGTCCTCAACATAAAAAGGACATGGAACAAGTCCAGAGGAGGGCCACGAGCATGATCAGGGATTGGAGCACCTCCCATATGAAAACAGGCTGAGAAAGTTGGGACAGTTCAGCCTGGAGAAGAGAAGGGTGCATGGAGACCTCACAGAAGCCTTCCAGTATCTGAAGGGTGCCTACAAGAATGCTGGAGAGGGGCTCTTCATTAGGGACTGTAGTGGTAGGACAAGAGGTAACGGGTTCAAACTTAAACAAGGGAAGTTTAGATTAGATATAAGGAAGATTTTATTTACTGTGAGGGTGGTGAGGCACTGGAATTGGTTGCCCAAGGAAGTTGTGAATGCTCCATCCCTGGCAGTGTTCAAGGCCAGGTTGGACAGAGCCTTGGGTGACATGGTTTAGTGTGAGGTGTCCCTGCCCACGGCAGGAGGTTGGAACTAGATGACCTTAAGATCCTTTCCAACCCTATCTATTCTATGATTCCATGATATCTGTGTGTGTGTATATACATATTGGCTGGAATACTTATTTTTCTTCCTAGTAGCTTGGGGGGGGGGAGGGGGAGTAAGCAAGCAGCTGTGTTGTATTTAGTTACCAGCTGGGCTTAAACCAGGACACAAGACAAGAGCAGCCAGATGAGAGACATGGCAGATAAGGTGAGAGACCAGATGGGACCAGAGGAGGGAGACAGGAAGAAGGAGCTATATGAGAGAGACAGTAGGAGGGAGGGCAAGAGAGGAGGGATGAGGAGCGGGTGTAAGGGGAAAGAGGGAGGCACAAGAGAGTGAAGGTGGGGCAAGATGAAAGAGATGGGTGAGAGGGGGAGATGGAAGAGAGAAATGAGAGGAGAGGGAGAGACAAGGGGTGGGATGAGAGATGGGAAAGAGGATTGATGAAAGACACAAAGCAAGAGGTGGGAGGCGAGAAGAGAGAGAGGAGGCAGTGGGAGAGGGAGGGGTGGTGTTGTGGTTAAGCCCAGCTGGTAACTATGCAGCCACTCGCTCACTCTCCCCTATTAGTCTGGTGACCATATTCAAGAAGTAGCTGTCTAATGTTTTCCTTAGATCTCCTCTTGCTATTAATATGCTTAAAAAATAAGCCAGCCTAGGTAGCTAAGAGGGAGCCTAGAGGCCTAGAAAGGGGAGAGGGGAGCAAAGGGTGAGTGAGCTGACAAAGGGGGGCAAGACCCTACAGCTGTGTACTGGATTTGGCTGGAATATGGTGCTGTGCTTTGAATTTGTAAAGAAAGCAGTGTTGATAACACACCCATGTTTTAGCTATTGCTGCACAGTGCTTACACAACATCAAAGCCTTCTCTGTTTCTCATGCTACCCCCTGAGCAAGTAGGATGAGGGTGTCTAAGAAGTTGGAAGGTGTCCTGGTTTCGACTGAGTTAATTTTCTTCCTAGTAGCTGGCGCAGTGCTTTGTTTTGGCTGTATGCTGATACCAATGTTTCAGTTGTCAATAAGTAGTGCTTACCCTGATCAAGGACTTCTCACTCTCTCATGCTCTGCCAGTGAGGGGGGGCAAAGGAATCTGGGAGGGAGCAGAGACAGGACACCTGACCCATACTAGCCAAAGGGGTATTCCATACCACAGCAAGTCATGACCAGTATATAAACTGGGGGGAGTTACCCGTTACCTGGAAGTGTTGTCTGGATGATCAGGTAGTGAGGTGGACTGTGAACTGGCTGAAGGAGATAAGCCAGAGAGTTGTAGTCTATGGGGCGGAGTCTAGTTGGAGGCCTGTAACTAGTGGAGTGCCTCAAGGGTCAGTACTGGGACCAGTATTATTTAATATATTCATCAATGATTTAGATGAGGGAATTAAGTGTACTATCAGCAAGTTTGCTGATGACACTAAGCTGGGAGGAGTGGCTGACACGCCAGAAGGCTGTGCTGCCATCCAGCGAGACCTGGACAGGCTGGAGAGTTGGGCAGGGAATAACTTGATGAAATATAACAAGGGAAAGTGTACAGTCCTGCATCTGGGCAGGAACAACCCCAGGTTCCAGTATAGGTTGGGGAACGACCTGTTAGAGAGCAGTGTAGGGGAGAGGGACCTGGGGGTCCTAGTGGACGACAGGATGACCATGAGCCAACACTGTGCCCTTGTGGCCAAGAAGGCCAATGGCATCCTGGGGTGTATTAGAAGGACGGTGGTTAGTAGGTCGAGAGAGGTCCTCCTTCCCCTCTACTCTGCCCTGGTGAGACCGCATCTGGAATATTGTGTCCAGTTCTGGGCCCCTCAGTTCAAGAAGGACAGGGAGCTGCTGGAGAGAGTCCAGCGCAGGGCAACTAAGATGATTAAGGGAGTGGAGCATCTCCCTTATGAGGAAAGACTGAGGGAGCTGGGTCTCTATAGTTTAGAGGAGACTGAGGGGTGACCTTATTAGTGTATATAAATATATAAAGGGGGAGTGTCATGAGGATGGAGCCAGGCTCTACTCAGTGGCAAGCAATGATAGGACAAGGGGTAATGGGTACAAACTGGAACACAAGAAGTTCCACTTAAACTTGAGAAGAAACATCTTCTCAGTGAGGGTGAGGGAACACTGGAACAGGCTGCCCAGGGAGGTTGTGGAGTCTCCTTCCCTGGAGACATTCAAAACCCGCCTGGACACATTCCTGTGTAACCTTATCTAGGTGTTCCTGCTCCGGCAGGGGGACTGGACTAGATGATCTTTTGAGGTCCCTTCCAATCTCTAGCATACTGTGATACTGTGATACCTGGAAGGGACTGATTGCTGCTCGGGGACTGGCTGGGTATCAGTCAGTGGGTGGTGAGCAATTGTATTGTGCATCACTGTTGTTTGGGGTTTTTTTTCCTCCTTTTCCACTTTAGTTCTATTTCTCTCTCCTTGTTATTCCCCTTAGTAGTAGTAGTAGTATACTGCACTTCAGTTATTAAACTGTTCTTAACCCGTGGGGTTTACATTCTTTCAGTTCTCCTCCCCATCCCACCCAAGGAGGGGGAGGGGGGAGATGAGTGAATGGCTGAGTGTTGCTGAGTTACCAGCTGGGTTTAAACCACAACAGTAGGTAATAATGATAAACACAATTATTAAACTCCATGCTGTTGGTCCAAATCTGTTTAAATTGGAAGGACAAAGTATATAATTTGTTCCATGTTTTTTGTTCTATAGACCAGTGGTCTCCAAAGGGGGGTGCATGCACAAGACTGTAGTGAGAAGAAAATATTATAATTTATGTCTATATTTATTTAAAACAGATAAGAAAGATTAAGCTTTACTAATACTTAATATATGGGTTGACATTGGTGCCCTCACTCGATCCGTATGTCAGGGCATCATGTATCACGTACACTGCGCAAAGTATCTTTGATGAGAACAGCCACAAAGACAACCTGGTTATAAGGGGAAAAATACTGAAAAGAACATGTCTGATGAAATACTGACAAAGTGTCTGCCAGCTTGGGAAATGCTAGCCTGGGAACTAGGCCTGGGAACCAGAAGCATCCTTGAGAAGTGCAACTGGCATTTTGAAGTGCAGCTGGGTACCTAGAAATGGGAGACATCCTGAGATACCATTGATAAGCATGAAATCAAGAAACTGTAACAGCAACTTATTGTCTGGAAAAATGAAAAATGGTCTGGAAAAGTGGGAAAACATCCTGAAAAAGAAGGAATCAGTAACTGCTGCTGTCTGCTGTAACTGAAAGAACAGGAAAACAGTCTAAAAAAATAAAAATTGGTCTGAGAGATTAGGACAACATCATTACTTATTGACTTTCCCAGGTGAAAAACGGAAATCAGCAAATTGTATTGGCTTCTCCAGGTGGCGGTTTCCTATGCCCCCTTATGTCTCTGTATTTGTGGTGAGTTAATTTGGGCTAGTTCTCACCAAGACATTCTATCACTCTCCCTATTCCACTAGGCAAGGGGAGAAAAAAAATCTAACGAAAAGCTCATGGTTGAGACAAGGACAGGGAGATGATCACTAATTACTGTCAAATAACTTTTGACTTTTCTATCTCCTCCCCCCAAGCAGTGCAGGAGGAGAGGGTTGCAGTCAGTTCATCATGTCTCTTCTGCTCCTTCCTCCTCACTTTTCCCCTGCTCCAGTGTGGGGTCCCACCCATGGGAAACAGTCCCTCACGACCTCCTCCAACATGGGTCCTTCCCACAGGCTGCGGTTCTTCAAGAACTGCTCTAGCATGGGTGCTTTTCACAGGGTGCAGTCCTTAAGGAATGGACTGCTCCAGCACCGGTCTGCCATGGGACCACAGGGTCTGCCATGGGACCACAGGTCCTGCCAGAAAACCTGCTCCAGTGTGGGCTCCTCTCCACGGGGCTGCAGATTCCTGCCAAATGCTTGCTCCAGTGCAGGCTCTCCACAGAGTCACAGCCTCTTCAGGGCACATCCACCTGCTCAAGTGTGGGGTCCTCCACAGGCTGCAGGTGGATATCTGCTACACTGTGGACCTCCATGGACTTCAGGGTCACAGCCTGCCTCACCATGGTCTTCACCCCAGGCTTCAGAGGAATCTTTGCTCCAGTGCCTGGAGCACTCCCTCCTTCCCTGACCTTGGTGTCTGCATAGTTGTTTTTCTCATATATTTTCATTCCTCTCTCCCAGCTGCTGTTGCACAGCAGTTTTTTCCCCTTCTTAAATACATTATCACAGATGTGGTACCAACGTTACTGACTGGCTCAGCTTTGGCCAGCAATGGGTGTATCTTGGAGCCAGCTGGAATTAGCCCTGTTGGACATGGTGGAAATTTCTAGCATCTTCTCACAGAAGAGACCCCTGTAGGCTCCCCAACTACCAAAACCTTGACATACAAACCCAACACAGCAATAGAAAAATAACTTGCTTTCTAAACAAAATGAAGCCTCTCTCTGAGAATTCCCCCTGCACAAACTACAAATCTGGAGAGGAACTCTTTTAAAGGATACGTAGTGTCAGGACAAGGGGCAACAGCTTTAAACTGACAGAGGAGATTTAGAATAGACATTAGGAAAAAATTCCTCACTGTGAGGGTGGTGAGACACTGGAACAGGTAGAACAGAGAAGCTGTGGCGCTGCTGTTGCAGATTATTTTAAGTTTTACTGAATCTTTCTGTTTTGTGTTTGTGAAATAGTTATATATAGGAACATCTTGATTTAAGATGTTAGCTTCTATGTTACCATGGGTTGCTGTGTTACTTGAAATCAGTCCCTGTTCTCTGTGACATGTTAGCCTTAGTCCTTACTCTCTAGAGCATAACCAAAGCACCTAGTGTATATAGAATGAGTTAGTTGACAACCTGGCAAGGCAGAAATCTAGCCAGCCAACTTGACAACAAAACTCACTTTTAAGGTGACCTGAAGTAAACTGCCTTCATTATAATACTAAAAAACACACCCAAAGATCAAGAAGACCCTTCCCCCCCGCAAGCATAATAACAGAAGAGAATGACACTGCAGATATAATTGTATGCAAATCACTAACCAACCATTGTAACTGGGAGTGTACTATCTTTTAATTTTTGTGTATAAATATAACAACAAAGTCAGCATTGTGTGTGCCTGATTTGTGGAAATTCTACCTAGCAGCCAGCGCTGCAATACAGAAGTGCCTGCTTCTTAATGCTACATTGATGTTAAGGAGTTTTATTCTCCAGACTTTCGGTGACACTGCCCCATCCCTGGCAGTGTTCAAGGGCAGGTTGGATGGGGCTTGGAGCAACCTGGTCTAATGGAAGGTGTCCCTGCCCATGGCAGGGGGAGTGGAACTAAATGAGATTTAATGTCCCTTCCAACCCAAACCATTCTATTATTCTATGCTCTCCTAGACAAGTCATTGGACTCTGGTGGGGAGCACCTGGCTGACTCTACTCCATGATGCAGACTGCCTTCAAAGTGAGACTTTGTCCCTTGTAGATTTCAAGGCCCCACTCCTGGGAGCTGGTTTGCTAAGCACCCTACTGATACTATTTTTAATTATGTTTATATATATATACATACGCATATATAGGTAATTAATGATAGGTGTATTTGCTGGTTATTACCTGCTTATGCAGATTTTTTTTTTTAAATAAATACACTTAATCTCTCCTTTCAAGGTAAAGGTGGTGTTTTAAAGAGTGAGAAAACAACTGCTTTTCAACAGAAACCTGTGCTATGCACAGATATTTGGAAATGTTTCCATCAGTATGTGATTTTGTTGAAGAAAACAATTCAAGTGTATCAACTATAGAAACTCTCATATGTGTGCACTTTAAAATTCTGGAAAAAGAATTTTCTAACCTGTTTAAAATACTTTCAAATGAAGAATCCCAGTAGGTTTTAAACCCTAGTTAAAGCAATAAAATTGTAACACCTTTTTAAGAAATTCCAAGAACAAATGATTGACATCAGGGAAGATGGAAGTTTGCTAGCCAAATGTACTGTTTTAGTCTGGGATAATTTTATTCATAGTAGCTGGTATGGGGCTATGTTTTGGATTTGTGACTTAGTGTTGATAACACACCAATGCTTTAACCATTACTGAAGCCAATGCTTACACAGCGTCAAGGCCTTTTCTGCTTCTCACACCACCACATCAGCGAGTAGGCTGGGGGTGCACAAGAAGTTGGGAGGGGACACAGCTGGGACAGCTGACCCAACTGACCAAAGAGATATTCCAGACCATACGATGTCCTACTCAGCAATAAAGGCTGTAGGGAAGAAGGAGGAAGAAAGGATGTTCAGAGTTATGACATTTGTCTTCCCAATGAACTGTTAAGCCTTAATGAAGCCTTGCTTTCCTGGAAAATTGCTAAACGTATGCCTGCCAATGGGAATTAGTGAATGAATTCCTTATTTTCCTTTGCTTGCATGTGCAGGTTTTGCTTTACCTATTAAACTGTCTTTATTTTAACTCATGAGTTTTCTCACCCTTCTGATTCTCTCCCTGTCCTGGTTTCAGCTGTGATAGTTATTTTTCTTCCTAGCAGCTGGTGCAGTGCTGTGTTTTGGCTTTAGTCTGAGAACAATGCTGATAACACACTGATGGTTGTCAATAAGTAGTGCTTAACCTGATCGAGGACTTTTTATTCTCTCATGCTCTGCAAGTGAGGAGGTGCACAGGAATCCAGGAGGGAGCAGAGACAGAACATCTGACACAAACTAGATGAAGGAATATTCCATACCACAGCACGTCAGCAGCTGCTCAGACTTCGACTGCAACAGACAGCGTGGTTACCCCAGCTCCAACCACAGCAGTTGCACCACCCCCAGCAACAAGTACAGTTGCTACTCGAACCACAGTGACAATCACTGCAGCCAAACCAGAGGACCAATTCGTACCAATATCGGTTGCCCCTGTACGCAAGAGAACAAGAAAAAAAGAGGCAAGAAGGGTGAAGCGAGATGAAGAAACAATGAATTCACCACCCGGTCCAGAATCTGATCAGGAGTCATCATCACATGACAAAGAAGAAGAAGAAGAGGTAACTTCTCGACCTCGGACCTCAACCGAGCTGCGGAATATGCGAAAAGATTTTACCTGTCAACCAGGGGAGCACATCATCACCTGGTTACTCCGATGCTGGGACAATGGGGCCGATGGTCACAAACTAGAAGGTACAGAAGCCAAGCAGCTGGGATCACTTGCTAGAGAAGGGGGAACTGACAAAGCAATTGCAAGAGAGAAAAAGTCCCTCAGCCTTTGGAGGTGGCTCTTGGCAGCTGTGAAAGAAAGGTTTCCATACAAGGACAATGTTATGAGTCGTTCGGCCAAGTGGACTACTATAGACAAAGGCATCCAGTCTCTGAGGGAATCAGCCATCGCAGAGATGATCTATCACATCAAGCCGAATAACAGGGATGCACCCATAGATCCAGATGAAGTTGAATGTACACGACCCATGTGGCGAAAACTTACACAGAATGCACCGTCATCATATGCCCATTCATTGGCAACAGTGACCTGGAATGACATAGTACCACTAACAGTGGATGAAATGGTTCATAAACTCCGAGAGTTCAAAGACAATCTCACCCCTTCCATCATCTCCGCTGCGGAAAAACTGTCCCAGGACCTCAAACAATTGAGGGACGATCTGTCTGATTTATCCAGCTCCTCACGTGTACCAACACACGTCTCAGCTATTAAAAAAAGGCGTCCTATTGTTCAAGAGAGGAGATTCAGGAGGTATACGCCACGGGGTACCCTATGGTTTTAACTGCGGGATCACGGAGAAGACATGACAAAGTGGGATGGAACACCTACTTCAGCTTTGGAGGAACGGGTGAGTGAACTGAAGAGGGGAGCAAGGGCCAAGACTGATCGTCCCATGAGAGCTACGGCTTCAGTCTCTGGTGAGCAGTTTCCCAGATGGAATGGAAGAGCTGATTTTACTCCAGCTCCTGTGATAACGAAGAATAATCCCTTTTACCACGACTTAAGTGTCCAATGCTGTGACGACCATTAGAGGGGCCCTGCCTCCAGCCAGGTGGAGATAGGGGACAATCGGATTTACTGGACTGTGTGGATCAGATGGCCTGGCACATCAGTCCCGCAGAAGTCAAAGGCAGCCAAGTGGTATGCCACGATTGATATTGCCAATGCATTTTTCTCAATTCCTTTGGCAGCAGAGTGCAGGCCACAGTTTGCTTTTACTTGGAGGGGTGTCCAGTTCACTTGGAACCGACTGCCCCAGGGGTGGAAACACAGCCCTACCATTTGCCATGGACTGATCCAGACTGCACTGGAACAGGGGCAAGCTCCAGAACACCTGCAATACATTGATGACATTATTGTGTGGGGCGATACAGCGGAAGAAGTCTTTGAGAAAGGGAGGAAAATAATCCAAATCCTGCTGAAAGCCGGTTTTGCCATAAAACGGAGTAAGGTCAAGGGACCTGCACAGGAGATTTCAATTTTTGGGAATAAAATGGCAAGATGGACGTAGACAGATCCCCACAGATGTGATCAACAAGATAACAGCAATGTCTCCACCAACTAATAAGAAAGAAACGCAAGATTTCTTGGGTGCTGTGGGGTTCTGGAGAATGCACATCCCAAATTACAGTTCGATTGTAAGCCCTCTCTATCATGTGACCCGGAAGAAGAATGATTTTAAATGGGGCCCTGAGCAACAACAAGCCTTTGAGCAAATTAAACGCAAGATAGTTCATGCAGTAGCCCTTGGACCAGTCCGGACCGGGCCAGGTGTAAAAAATGTACTGTACACTGCAGCTGGGGAGAACGGTCCTACCTGGAGCCTCTGGCAGAAAGCTCCAGGGGAGACTCGAGGTCAACCC